>NC_133865.1:90378-91937 GCF_044706935.1 Curcuma longa | reverse complement strand
GTAAGAAACTTTCCAAGACTTGGTATTGGATTAGTAGTGTGGGAGAAAAGAGAAAACAAAACAAACATAAAAAAATCTAAAATTTCTTGAGCAATGGTTACACTGGATTCCAGAACCCCCGCTCTGATACCAATTGTATGATCGAGAACACACGCTAGAGGGGGGGCGAATAGCGTGTGTACGTTTTTTCACAATTTTTTATTTATAATTCGAGTACACACAAAAGCAAACGGTAACAGAAAGAATAAGTAGACACTTTATTTTTACTTGGTTCACAGCCCAATGCTGTTACTCCAAGGCCCACGGTCCTTGACCGTTTACTGCGGGCAATCCACTAAGTAACTTGCCCCTTACGGCAGCAAGTTTAACGAGTATAAAAACCTTTCAAAAATTTTAGTACAATTAAGAATATTAAATTAACTTCTGTGTTACCGAATTTTAGGCTGAATCTCCCCCAAAATGTCAAACTCGGTGAAGCGGCGACTTTCGAGATGAACTGGATCGTGTAGGGCGCCGACGTCGAGAAAAATTGCATGAGAGAGTCGAAAGAATGGAGCGTTTTGAGATGATCCCGGCTGCTGCTCGCACATTGCTTATATACTGCACCTGAGTCGACTAAACTGTAGATCTGGGCCGACTCTAGTCGACGTGGCCTGATAACTGTTCCTTTTTGCTCGTTATCCGCTGCCTAAGTCGACTCAGGTTTCCAGCTGAGTCGACTCTAGTCCGATGTGGAGTCTGTCAGATAGGAATTGACTTTGAGTCGACTCCAATCCAGACGGCAAAAAACCACTAGTGCTGACTTCCGAAACTCTGCTGACTCAGCTTGAGTCGACTCCAGCCACCATCTGAGTCGACTTCAATAGCAAAAATCAGCATTTTTGCCCCGGAGTCTGCGTTTCTCGATTTTTCCGATCTTGCACAAAAAGTTTGCAAATAACATGCAAAGTAAACTTATTTGAGTCAGTTTCTAGAACCAACTCAGGGTCTTAACTTCAGGTTTCCAGTGAAACCCTGGGTTAGACCGTTGCCTAATGTTCCCCTCGGGAACACGTCCTCACCCACTCCTCATAGGAGAATTTACCTGATGCCAACCGAGTCCTCCTAACTCGTTAGACTTATGCTCGGCTCTATCCTCAGCCCCTAGGGTTTGTGCTGCGACTCGGTCCTTCCTGACCAGCCCAGTCTTCTGCTGCGACTTGATCCTTCCCGATCAGTCCAATCTTCTCACTACGGCTTAGTCCTCCTAACCAACCCAGACTTCTACTACGGCGTGATCCTCCAGACTAGCCCAGACTTTACCTGATGCTTCGACTATGCCAAGACTTAAGTGCCTAACTTCTACTAGGACTTAGTCAAACTTGTGCTCCCTGCACACTTAGATTAACATATCAGTCCAACATACACACTTAACTTGAACCTAGTTCCATTATCAAAACTCAGTTTCGATCTGTTGGTGCTCCCTGCATCAACAATAACAACCCGATGTTTATGTGACCATTTAATTAGTTAGTAGCATAATGTGATGGTTATGTATACATGATATATAATTGATATTT
>NC_133865.1:72564-90327 GCF_044706935.1 Curcuma longa | reverse complement strand
GTTCAGTGATATATATGTACATGTTGCTTTATGGATTTGTGTCTTGTGATTGATTGATAATATGTCTATGAATGGTATTGAATCTATGAGGATAAGGATTTATTGTGGTTTTGAGGATTCTTAGGATCGTATGACCAGAGTGCCTTGTGACAGAAGGTTAACCTTTAACCGGACCTTCCGAGAAAATTCTTAGGCCATAATGATTCTTTATGAGGGATAACTAATGGCTATTGATGACTAGGAAAGGATCACTTAATTGGGTGCTCGGTGACAGAGAGTAGTACACTAGTAGTATGCTGGGGCGATCGGGTGACAGCGGGAGAGCCATAACCAGGCTATCTGGTGTCGTCTTGAACTAGTAATCATAGCGTTAGAATATCATGGTTTAATTCTGAGGAAACCTGACGAGGTCTAATTGGATACATTGGTCAGAATCCCTACAAATGTGCATATATTGAGGAATGGTAAAGGATCCATAGTCAATCAAACATTATCTCGAGGAATCCGAAGTCCTAGGATCTTTTCCACATTTCTCCCTTTTTGAGGTTTTAGGAGCTCGACTACACTCTCTCTTCACCACACCAATTCAACATAAGTGATCTCTCCACTCTTATTGTACTAGTTTAGTGATCAATTCCACGGTCCCTGTAGATTCGATATCTTTTATTACTTAACGACATTTCGTATACTTGGGAACGCGCATCACTTATCATGCTCCAAAAACAAAATTCAACACCCATGAAAACTTTAAGATCCTTAAGCATATGCAAACCTTCCCCACACTTAAAATTTGTCCTTCTCGGACAAAATAACTTATCAAGTTATCAACCAAACTCTCAAGAAGGTAGACAAAGCAAGCATTGATGGGAGACAAAATTCACCGTGGAAATTATTCAAATAGGAATGTAATAAGAAAGTAGGAAATCAAAAAATCGAATAAGAACAAAAACCTTCATCATATTCATGCACACATATGCTACTATAATTTTGAAAAGAAACAAAGCAAGTTCTAAAGTTCAATTATCATGAGTACTCTTACACAAAAAGAAAAAGAATAGGCATGAATGTGGTCCTCCCTAGGTAATTTGATCTATCAAATTCAATCAGTCATGATGGAATCCATCACCACTCAACCGGCTACTCGCAACTAAAAGACTCAATCATGTCAAAGAATCTCAAATCCAATGGTTAAATTTAATTAGCTTTTACAATTCTCAAGGCATTACAAAGAAACACACATGGAAATGTTTATTCAAAACAAAATGAAATATGAATCCAACAAAGTATAAGGTACGAAAACAAAGTATAAAAGCAAAGTATGAAGTAAAAAAAAGGACTTTCCTTTATTCCTAGAAATTGTAGGCGATTCAGAAGTAGAAGTAGATGGTAGTGGGATAGTCCGAGTAGAGGAGAGAATTATCATCGTGTGAATAGTGTCATGATGCATTTCTTCCTCCTTCATTTTCTCCTTTATGGTACTTTCAAGTAGTTGGAGATGGTTCAGATGCAAAATCCAAGTTGGGACTGAAATAATTGCAAGTAAAGTCATGATCGCTCCCTTTACCATATGCTCTTTGAAAATTTTTCCTGGAGATTGGAGATAGTTCAATTGGAGCAACCACTCCATGAGTTTATAAAAATGGCAAGAATACATCTTCCACACGCATACGAGGTAAGACAAAGATGGAACAACATCAATCTGTATCAAGCATGTGCCAAAAATGAATCGCATCCAATAAAATCAATTACAAGTTCCTCTATAAAATTTTCTATAAGATCACAAGATACTAATCTTATAGTGTTGGAAGATACCTGGAGGCTCTAAACACATAAATAGGGGCTCCTCATCGTCAAGTAAGGGCTTTAGCTTTGGCTTAGGTGGTGGTGTCACTAAAAGGAGTGATTTTTGAGGTTTTATCTCCACAGCAGAAGTCCCTACACTTTCATCATCAACAAATGCATAGACAAGCTTGACTCACTCCTAAACATCACCAACATGCATCATCAAAAATAAATACGTCATCTATAATTTCATAAAAAAATTTGCATACCTCATTATCATCAACAACATTTGCAACAACAACATTTTCATCCAACTTTCCAACATCATCACATGATGAATCACAGGAGTCCTGTAGAGCAATTGACTCAGAGTCAAGATTATCATGAGCTCTACAATTCATCTCCTCAAGCATGTCGATATCTGTAGGAATGGTCTGCAAGAAAAGTTGGTTGGATCCTTGTGCCAGCAGCTAGCTGACGAATGATGTCATTTGATTCAACTGTATCTACAAATTTTGTAGAAATACTTCAGTTCTCTACTATTGCAATGTCATTTGTTGCTTGAGCTCTTCCAGATCCTGCACTGATAATTCTAGTTTACTTGGGTCAGAAATTTTTTCACTAAAATCTTGAAATATCCCCTAGGGAGTTGGCTCGCTCTGTTGAAATGACTATGGCCACATAGGGACCAAATCATTCTGAAACCTATACAGACTTTGATAGGCTGGATAAGAGTGATCGACCTATTGTTGTGTTTTCTCATACTTGAAATTTGAAGGATCCACCCAATTAGAATTATAGGTATTTGAAAATGACTCATACCTATCTTGTTGCTTAGGTTGGAAGTATTGAGGTTTAGGCTGATAGTATTGGGGTTTAGGTTGGTAATACTGAGGCTATTCAAGAATCCATTGTCGTATGTCCCCATACATGTAATTTGGTTATTCTTCCTAACTAGAATCGTAAGTCTCATTGATACCTCCAAATTGCTGAGAATACGTATCCATGTTTGCACACAAAAAATTTCTTGTTCTTACACTGAAACAGCAGCAAACAAGATCAAAAGACTCAGGAACATCTAAGATCAAATATGTGGATATATAAATGTTAAAGCACTTGACAACAACAAAATTTTTAAGTTTTTATGGTCAAATATAAAACAAACCAATCCTAAAATTATCAAACACCTTTAACATTCGCTAGCAATGGTGCCAATTTTGATAAAGATCGTTTTGTGTCACACTACGATATCAAATAATTACTTAAACCCCTCTCTACACTAATACAGTATAAGAACGGGTCCGGATCGTCTCTTACAAGGAATGTAGTTGATGCATGACAATTCTTATAATCAAATTATTATTGGTTCAGGATTTTAGGTTTTAAGCTATAAATTCTAAAACAAATAATGAAAGACAACCTATCTAACATAAACTACGATTATAGTGAATTAAAGAAGCACAAAATGGAATTCATGGAAATCATCAAATCAACTCATAACATTGAAAACAAGGAATCGAAACTAACCTACACTACTGTTAAACACAAATCAAACACCAACATCACCTATTAATTAATCATTATAGATCAAGTGATCAAGCAAACCAAAAATTCAAATCTATTATGTGTGGGAATTGAAACAAAACATGCATCCAACACTTCATCATATGAAATAAGAACTACAACTCAATGTGAATGACTCTGTGAATCTAAAGTTGCTTACAACTTGAGCTACGACATCCCCTAAGCTCATCTGATCTAGATCTGATTGTGAAAAGAAGAAAGAAATTTGAAGTTGCCTGGTGGTGATGATCTGATTGCTGATGAAGATGAATTGATGCGGAATCAAGGTATGGTCAAGTGGAATCAGGGTTTCGACGAAGGTAGGGAATCCCCAAATCCTTGATAGACCCGGTGTTGATCAGTGGTCACTTGGATTGACATCGGAAGAAGCGACGATGAGGTGGGAGTCGGTTGTAAGGAAGATGAAGTGGATGCCTCAATTAAAGATCTCCGGTGAGTAGGGAAATCCCCTTCCTCCTCCAACGATTTCTCTTGAGGTGAACTATGCAGTCGTGGGGTGGAAGGTGATCGATGTTCAAATGCTCGGTGGCTTGTGGTGGATATGGCATTGGGATGAAGAAGATGACATCCAGAGCTAGTTGCGTGCGGATGAAGGTGATGGATGAATCGGGAACAAGGAAGGGAATCCCCTTCACCCTATTTCGGTGATGAGTGAATGTGGAAGATCGTCTTCAAACTTCGATGGTCACCTCCTCTGCTACTGCGCGCTGAGCATCCGTTCTCCAAAATCGCGATCCCCATGCACTGTAGCTTTCTCCTTTTAATCCACACCTCTGATCTTAGCTTTCCATCGATGGCTGAGACTATTCCATATCAAATCCAACAATAGAGAGTCGCCATACATTTGATCCAAAAGACTCAGATTAGATCAATGAGGATGATTTACTTCCTCTTTAATCTCGATGGATATGATCTTGATAGATAGCTTAGATTCTCTTAGATCTAAAGATGTATCGCCCAAATTAGTTCTCCTCCTCTAGCCTTTACCTTGGACTCAATTTGAATCGACTTCAGCTTGGGTTTATGGCTCTCCTTGGGCTCCTACAATATCACATTCATATCCTTAGCATTTATACCAAAATATAAGTAAATTTGTGTTGAAGTCCAAAATAAATCCATCCCCTAAATCAACTCATATATACGAATTAAAGCAGAGGATAAAAACACAAATAAAAAAATCCTAAATCTCACATCAAATTGGTTATCACTCATCTACGAGTGATTTTGTGTTCCATCCTTCATTGATCGAGTCCTTGCCCGCACCTTTTGAGCATATCACATTGAGTCTTATACATTAGCATTTCTTCCAAAAATCTCATCGTGATGGCCGCAATATGTTTTCAACAAATGCATTGGCTGCTCGTGACAATGTCCTTTATAAAGTCATTATCAATTGCATTTTGTCGGTTGTGACCCATGCGTTGGCCTCTGACCCTCGTATTTCTTACTCTTGTATGTATGTTGCCACAATCTTAACATAAATGTGTCGTTGAACATGTTCTATTGTATAATTCACTTTATTAAACCGAACCAGGATAAGGTTCACATGCCTTTTGGGCATCTCATCACTGCATGGCTCAATTATGTGGGAATCAATGTCTCTCATGGTGCTTTGCGGATCATGATGGCAAAATACGATAGGATCACCACAAGGACCTTCTCCTTGCCAAGGATGAAACAAGAGGCCTACACAATGGAATGGGAGGATTATCGTCTAGTGGGTGAGGCAATCGAACCAGGACCTGTCGAGGATGAGGTTCCGTTGCTTAGGGATACGGAGGAGCCAGTAATCTCTAATCGCATGGTGCTCCTGGAGGCCTAGTATCATTAGTTAGAGGAGATAGCAGACACTCAGTGCGAGGAGCTAAGTTTGGAGTAGTGAGACTTTCGATCATCTTTTAAGCTTCAAATGTCTCAGCTCCACTCACATTATTAGATATTTTCTTAGTGACAGCTTGAGATGTATGAGTTGTTGCACTCTTTGTCTTTGTGGTAGAAGCCTCCTCCTCCCCCGACTAATGGAGATGGCGACGATTATATATCCTTTTTGCTTTATCATTGTTAACCATGTTATGTATTTATTGCTGTAACTTGTGATGATACTATGAATCTTGTCTTGTCTCTCTTTTGATGACTAGATTGTTTCAAGACTTTGTATCATCTTTTAATGTTGAATCTTGTGTTTCTTAACCTTGTTTTGATAAGCCTTGAGTCATTGCTTATTTAAATTTGAATGATGTTATGATTCATGTTCTATTGTTGTAGTGAATTGTGGTTGTCCTCTTTTGCGATTAAGCATGGTTATAGGGGGAGCTTTTTGTTGGTCTCTTTTTGATATTTGGTAAAGGGGGAGAAATATGATTTAAGTTCGTGTTTGTGTGTTCATGCTCTTGTTGTTGATATCATGACATGATTTTGTTACTTAATACTTGTTGATAGTGTTGACATCACATATTGTTGAAAATTAGCATAAATTTATATAGGTTGTCAAACATAAAAAAAAAGGGAAATGTGAAGTTTCGATGTTTGATGAGTATTTAAGTTTAGGTAAAAATATGGATCTCACTTGTGTAACAAGTGTACAGGAAAAGTATAGAGAGGTCGAACATCAGATTCTTTGCAAAGAAAAGTCCTTGCATGTCGGACTACTAGATGTAAGGCATGAAAATCCAAGGAAATCGAGAACCAGATTCTTCTTGGAAGAAGGGAAACCTGAGCAAATCACCAGATCGGATGTAAGAGCGAATGAAGACTCGGAGACGAGGAAGCTCCCAACACAAAAGTCCAAGAAATAAAAGTTTATCTAGCATGAAGTACTTGTGGGACGAGGATAGTGAAGTTAGGCGTATTTATAACATTAGACCATCCATCAGGATTCATCTATACTTTTTGATTTATCCTTGTGGTCGATTAAAAACTTCCATAGGACTGAACTAATCACCTACAAGATTAATCGGTTCAAAGAATTAGATAGCTGAGTTAGTACAAAAAGACAATATCCTCTTTTCAAATCGGATTTAAGAGAGAAATCGAATGGTGTGAATAATAATATCTCTCCAATGTACGATTCATTACTCGTAACCCTAAGATCCAATAATCCACTAGGATTCAAAGCATAATTCTATATGAAAATGAAATAATAATAAAATCTATGATATCAAAACCTAATCTTATTTTTTTTTATTATATATTTTTATTTTTTTCTCGTTATTCTTCTATGAAACTCATGTTGATTTGCTCTGGCTGCCCTCACTAGAATAACTTTCAGCGCCCTTGGACTAACACATGTTAATATATGTGGATCTATCACATCGTGAGAAAAAGCTTCAGTGCGACGGTAAATTTCTATCACATCAGGGCCGGCCCTGGGCCAAGCAACTAGGACGACTGCCTAGGACCATAAATTGATAGGGCACAATCCTGAATCCCAAATTCCCAACAATGCGTGAATAAAGGGGAGAAAGGGAAGCAGGACAAAAAATCGATTTTTGTGAACTCTCATCCTTGGATGAAGGACCAAGAGAAGAATATTATAGATAAAAAGGAGCAAAGACAAAAATCAATTCACGGTGCCCACATGAAGACCGTCTGGAGATAGAAGCCCTTATAAATAGAAGTTGAGACCGGAGATACCGGAGTAGGCCGTGAGGGTTTACCAGCAGCTGTGGCGGCGGCGGAAGATGTGGCAGTAGAGGAAGCTTTGCTCGCAGGTGCCGGAAAACAAATAGAGAGGAGGGGAGGAGAAGTAAAGTAAAGCTGGGGCGTAGGGCAAAAGATGGAGAGACCCAAAGAAATGTGAAGGCTTTGGATTCTTGTGACGAGAGATATTATAATGACAAGAATTTTAGAAGCTGCTTGGAGTTGAATAAATAAATTATTACTCCAAATTCTTGTCATTAATTTAGGCTTGAAATGCCCATCCATTTTCTTATGTAAAAAGTTGGAATCCATCATTTCAGCGGCTTTATACGATCGGTCTCATAACCATCTGTGAAGAGATAAATTGAGAAATTATAGTTAATCACGACGGTTGAAATGCCCATCCATGAACTTTATGTGGGTCAAAAATACACAAAACTCTCTCTTAACTTCTTAAATTTAGCTTAGTACGATCAAAATGTGGTGCTGATAAGGCAATCAAGTGATTGCCTAAAGTCTATAAATTAATAGAGTCCTAATTTTTAAATTAAATTTTATATTCTTAACTTTTAATTATTGCCTTTTAAAGGATATTAAAAATATTTTTTGATCGGATCCAAAAAAAAAACTGAGCAGTCAACTCTGTAATTCTTTGCCTATCTGTTCATAAAAAAAATTAAATGGTCAATTAGTTTTTGAGTCTTAATCATCGATCCTTTTTCTGTTCATTCCATCAAGCATAAGCATCAGATCTTGACAAATTGTGGATTTTGTCACCAGATCTTTTCTCTGTTCATTTCATGAGTTGTGGATCTCTACCGCAAACTGCCCCCACAGACCACAACCACTTCTACAGTTCCATACGTTATGAAAAGTGCTCCTCCATATTATGTTTTATTGTTCTTTGCTTATTGCTTATTGCTTATTGTTCATAATTATCTATCATCTTGAAATAACTATCTAGATATCAAAAAAGATTAAAAAAAAGAGAGAGATAGCCCAAAGATTAAGAGATTCATTGAATCCATATTTTAGTAAAGAATCACATGATACAATGAAAAACTTAGTTCAAATTTTAACTAATGAATCAAATGCAAATGAAGATTTTGTTGAAAACAAGAACGACGAAAATGAAGAATTTGTGAGAAACGAAAGTGATGAAAATGAAAAATTTGTAGAAAATGAGAACGAAAAAAGTAAAAATTTTAATGATTTAGATGAAACTAAAATTGATAAAGCTAAAGATATTGATAATTATTATGATGATGAGCATATAAACGAATATCAATGTGCGACACCAAAATATGATTTGAACATATTTGATCCAAAATTTTAGGATAATCTTGATACAAAAGAAAAATGTCCTAAAAGAGAAGATATTTTTATATTTTCTTTAGATAAAGAATCTCGACACTTTTCTCCTACTTACTTGTGAAAAGAACTTTTCACTAAAAAAAAAGAAAAAAATATTTCAATAGAATTTACAGTGACAATTCAAAAAATCCTGACTTTTTTTATTCTTTTTTGTATGTTTTAAATATTATTTAGAATATCGTTATCATTTTAAATAAGAGAAATTATTTTTTTTATCTTGAAACTCTAATTACTTGGAGAACATTATTTCGTATAAAAAAAATTTTATTTTGAAACTCTTATTGATTAAAAATCATAATTTATCAAGCTCTAAAAATTAAATATGATGTATCAGAACTCAAAAATTATAATTTCGTCTAAAACCCTTGTACAATAAGGACCGACTCTGCATAACATCATCTCACATCCACTTTAAGAAATGAAACAGCTCTAGTCGATCTGAAGCCGTGATTTTTTATCAACTTATTTTTTCAGCAGCAAACAAATCAATTTAGAATACTGCTTAGACTCTCTGTCTCAATATTATTATTGCTGTATGAGCATATTCAAGACATGGAAAATGTTTTATTAGCACTCAAATGAAATTTAGCATCGAGCATTAACATGAAAAGAAAAAAGACAAATAAGGATATAATCATAATATTGAAAGTGATCAGACAGAATTCCACATCAGTCTATCCTGATTCGAAACAGCAGTGGTAGACAGTGAAGCAGATTAAGCTAATTAAGATTAGGAATATGTTCCACACAAAACAACCATATCAACTATGAAATATACAAATTAAACATGTATTTAAATGAAAACCAGAAAGATCTTGCGATACAGTAACAATCGACGTGATTTTCTTGGGCCACGAAGCGAAGAAGGTGATGTAATACATGATGCTCCAAGAATTAGTTGAAGAAACAAGTTGACACACGGTGCATGAGGATTGAGCTCACACTGATGGAAAAAACTTATTGAGATTAAATGGCAATTTGTAGAATTCGTCAGTCCTTGGATCACCCTTGTAGGAACGGAATTTGTGCCACCAATGATCACCCCTGTCTTTCCTCGCATTACTGTCGTGCCTATGGAGGGTATTGTCCAAGAAATAAGCCACAAGCCCCGCAACAAATGGTTTCGAAGAGAATATCACATTGACGATATCGTTGAACTAAAGAAAAATTCCCATCAGCAAGCATACTAGGTGCTTGACAATATAAATGAAAATAGCAAGGAAGCCAACGTACCCATCTCGCCCCGGTGTCGACTGGGCCATGACCAGCAACAGAAGTGTATTCATTGAAGTACTGGGGAACGGACAAACCCATGAAAACAGAGAATCCTAAGATGAACTTGGTGCGGAAGCTGTTGAGATTGCAAAACTGAAGGAAACTGAGGCCCGCGGAACCTGCCCATACATTATTGTACGATGAATCTACTAATCATCAAAAAGTAACTTCAGAAGTACAAGAATTTATGTTGTGCCTACCAACATAAGCAAACAAAACACAGTAAAGGGCTGCGAAGATCGGTGCAGGAATGGATGCAAAAACTGCTCCAAATTTCCCTGTCACAAACAAAATACATTAGTTGGTTTGAGGGGAAGTGATCAGGCAGAAAAACAGAACTATATTCCTACAGTATGCCCTCCAATTCACCTGATCAATTTAATGGCATTCCCATGCATTTCGTCATCAAATTCCATCATTACTGTTGCATGTTGGATAGAAAATTGAGCATCTTTGTCGTCGTGTATATCCTAAGTTTTTCTTTTGTAATCAAAGGTTCCTTTTTAGGACCATTTACTTCTCATCTCCATTGGCGGCACATTGACATTTGTTGTCTACTCCATCAAAAAAGCCATGTGGACGAACTGTGCGCATATGTACAATGTAAATGCCCTAGTTGACCGCCTCAAACTACCCTAGTAGATCAACAATGAAAACCTTAGAATGCAAGGTCACCCCACTGCTAAGCTACGTGATGGAAATGATATGCCTAGAGTGACAAGTGAGTACACAACATATTACATGCAACTAAGAACAACCTCCTCCAATATGGCAAGACGTTGTTAAACACAATACAAGATAAAAAACAGAATGATGAACGTTACTTCCCCTCATCCATTTAGGGAAACCAGACTTATATGATACAAGAAAAAGGCACAAAAATAATCTTAAAAAAGTGTTGTCCACGTTCTGTACAAAAACTCTCTCCATGAAGTACTCTATAGCACTGTCCTGCACGCTAAAGTCTAGGCATTGTCATGTTCAATATGCACAATGAATTGTCTGGACGGCACTGTCCGATACGAGTCAAGCCAACAACTAGTCCACTAGCAAAATTCCATACACATACAAAAACACAACCCGACCCAAAAGTTTTTTAGTTACTAAATTATCAGCCTTTACATCCAATCACTTTATCATCTCACTTAGCATGTGGGACCACCTAACCGGATAATTCCAAGCTGCAACCTCTGAAAATTCACCCATAGCAGAAGCTATCTCAATTGTGACATATGTTTCCTAAAATACATTCTTGTCCATTCATTTATATAACATATCAAGAAAATGCCTAACTCTAATACTTATCTCGGATGAAATACTCTATTCTCTATAATTTAACCTATGATTTGGCTCTTAAATTAACAGCTCCAACTCTTTGCTAATTTGGCTCAACTATCTTAACAGTCTAGCAAAGTCAAGCCCAGCTTGTACAGACTGATAGAAATAGAAACAACTATTAGACGAAGTTTGAGTCCAATCCACAAGGTATTAACTATGACAATACATTTACATCTATAGCTATGACTAAGTCCATTCTAATGTTGCTTGCTATAGTTGAATGTCATGATTATGAGATATGACAAATGGATATCGAGACCATGTTTCTTAATAGAAACCTCGTAGAGGATGTATATAGGCTACAACTTGATGATTTTGTAAATCTACAACATGGTCTACTAGCTACATTAGTCCACATATCGACTAAACAAGAATCTCAGAGCTAGAATCTTTATTTTTGATGAAACATTTTAAGGGTTTGACTTTTAACCTTATATGTAAAAGAAGATTAGCAGAAGTATAATTGCTTTTTTAGACCTCTATATCGACGACATATTACTCACTAAGAATAATATCTCAAGGTTACAATTTGTCAAGACTTGGCTCTCAATATTCTTCATTCCGTGAAGGATTTAAAAGAGGCAACTTATATACTAGGTATAAGGATCTATAGAGATAGATATAAAAGATGAACTATCCTAGAGTTCACATTTTAACAAAGTATTGAAGAGGTTCAGCTTGGAAGAATCTAAAGGGTATTACTTCCAATGCCACATGGCATTGCACTCTCAAGGCATGTCTCTAGACAGAAGCCATTGTGTAGGATAAAGTCATAACGCCAAACTCTCGTCCGGACGGCTTCGGAAGCCATGAGTCGCGTCATCGTCCTCGATACTAGCCGATGATCGATGACGATCGAATCGAGACAAAAGCCTAATTCAGAAACCACGCAACAACGATTGTCACGATCGTTCTGGGGTTTTCTAACTATCACTGAAAATCGTATTCCCGATGTGGACTTCGGTGGTTAACCATTGACCGCCGATAAAAGGACAAACGATCGGAACCTTTCCGATATTGATGGAACAATTTCCGGAACGCTTCATAAGCTCCCGGATACAACAAAACCTGATACCAAAATACTATGGCTAAACCCTAGTTTTCGGTAGCGCCTTGTGGTGGTCGGAAATAATTTTCGGCCATCGAGGATGTTCCAATAACAACCTCAAAAGGCTCTTCTCCGGAAATAGCGACCGACTAGTGCGCGGGCGACCATCATGGCGCGCTAGGATTTCCATTGTCCTCCTACTTCCGATCGGCAACACAAAGACAGAGAGGCCGAGCTCTCTATTTCTTCTGGTCGGCATCACAAAGGCAAAGAGGGCCTTTGCTCCGGTCGGCAACACAAAGGCAGAACATGCCTCTGTTCCGGTCAGCAACACCGAACAAAAGAAGACGACCCATCAACGAGGAAGAAGGAACATCACCCTGTTCACGTGCGTCTGGCGACTGCGACTTCCGGTCTGGCGACGCCCTCACGCAGACGGAGCTTGGACGACGACGCACACGTGGGAGGAAGAACACTGCCACCCTCTATTTTCACGCGATTAGGGTTCCTACGCCGTCTTCGTCACCGCGGCCGGCGAAGGATCTCAGTGCTTTCCTCGTCACCGCGGTCGGCGAAGGATCTCGATGCTCCACCACTATTCTCACGCTGCCGGCGAGAACGCGACTTGCAGCACCGTTACGGCTGGAGAAGAAGCAGCACTACCGTGGGGAGGAAGAAGCAGCACCGCCGTAGGGAGGAAGAAAATCCGACGGCAAGCAAGGTAGCGCGGTGCATCACGGGGAGCCACGTTCGCCGCCATGCCGAAGGGGGGACGATGAACAGGGGTCGCGTGCCCTTGTTTTATCGCGCGATTAGGGCATTTTAAGAAGCTACATTGATTTTCCTTTTTAAAACGAAAATAACAAAACCTAAAGAAACCGGATTGGCTAAAAACCCTAAACTGGGTTATTGTAGTGAACCAAACCGCTACTGCAGCAAATCGGATTCAAACTTGGTTTGCTTGGTTCAATAACCAAACGATCTCCAATTTGACCAAATCAGTTTTATTCAATTCATCTTCACAAGACAAAGCTCCTCATCTCTTCTGTTTTGCCAAAACTTTTTCCATCATGAACCAAACCAAATTGGTTCAATTTGGTTCAAAACTTAATCATTTGGTTCACTAACCAACGATCTCTAATTTGAACGAAATTAGTTTCGTTCATTTCGTCTTCATAAGACAAGTTCCATTATTTTGTCCATTGTCTGGTCCAACCAAATTTTATTTCTCTCGTTCTGAGAATCCAATTCTCAAACTCGTTTTAAATCCTTCGGAGAACTTATTGTGCGTGTGACCCAATAGGTTTTCGGTTATGTTGGTCGTCCGTAATTAACCATTAATTACGAAACGATCATGAGTGGCACCTAGTAGTACATCATGATCTCTAATTGACCAAAAAATCAACGATTGATTCCAGAGCAATTCTAAACCTTTCAGCAGCTACACTGAATCATGCTTCATTCCTTTTACCATCTTATATCCGCTTGGTTCAAGATATGGTCTATGTGTCGGTCCCCACTAGGCTAACTACGTCACACCTAGCCCAAGCTGCTTTCTTGTCCTGTGGAATTCAAGTTATTTGTACATGTGTCCAAGAGTACTATACTCTTAACATGTAATGTTTTAGCCAAATATTTTTGGTAACAATCCTGGCAAACGGCCGCAAGGTATACGTCTCCCTTTCCAAGGAGCGGTGAATCCTCTCTGGGCTATTCAAATACCTTCGGACACTTTGACTTATACTCAATCATCTCAGGTCTACATCTCCTCGGAGATGCTTACTTAAGATGTCAAAGTATAAACCTCCATGACCAAGATGACTTGAATACCGCAAGTCAAAAGAAACTCGCACTTAAGCTGTACTGAGATCTTCATTGACATACGAATAGAACCATATGAAATTTCAAGACAGATTGCTCCAACGAACTGGTTACCTTTAACTAGCATCTACGTTTAACTCTCAATATCGAATGTCTCAAGCAGTGAAATCGGCTGCTTGGTTAACCATGAAGTCTAAACGTGCTAGTCTCGACAGAATCAATGACGTTTGTACTCATCAATTCCTCAACTAAGGATAATTTCAATACGTTCATAATTGCACATGTAGAGATGCTCACGAGTTGTGATCCAATCACAAATTCTCTCATGCTATGAATCGTATTGCGGACATTCAGTATTTGAGTTTAAGATCCAATCAAACATATATGAAATATGCACTCAAATAGTGAATTGATATTTATCTAATAAATAGGATAACTGTAAGGCGATTGTCTTAGGACGCCTCTCAAATCTAATAGGCGATACATAAGCCATTTTTGATGAGTTCATAAATGCAAGTTTTGGATTTGATCTCAAAGAGTTTAAAGCAATAGACTATAGCTGACTTAATAATGGAAGCCTAATATAGTACAACCGCGAAGGCAACAAGGAAGGCATTGAAGCCACAAATTCAGTGAGAGTAGTTTTAAGAGTTGTTAAACTAATTACGTCGTATTGTGACAAAACAAAGACATTGCGTATGCTAAGGAACCACAATCTCACTAGTGATCCAAGCACAAGCTCCGGTGATTCCACTTATCAAAGAGTATCAAACATAGGGACATTACTATGCAAAGAGTGTCAACTAGCGATGACATTGTTGATCCGCTAACAAACACTCCCCCAACTGAAACATAATAGTCATGTTCAATCACTCAATACGAATACATTTAATAATTGGCTCTAGTGCAAGTAAGAAATTGTTTATGATATTGCTCTAGAGATAATTAGATTATAAAAAAGAATCCCTATAATGTTATTGTATTTTTATTATTAATACAACAACAACAACCAAGCTTTATCTCATTAGATGGGGTCGGCTATATGGATCTTTCCACGTTATTGGACTCTATCCCCTTCTATATCATTATTTATATTTAAATAAATTTATTTTATTTTATTATTACTAACTAAGTCTTTTTTGATCTTCTTCTTCCTCATATTTTTATTAATGAAGTTAATGTTTTATTTTATCAATCTTGTTAAGCATATGCAACTGGTAACAAAAGATCCTAATATCATTGCTTTAGTAATAAATAAAGAGACATATGAAACCATCCTAATGTGTATCAATCTTGTTGAATATTGTCCTTGGTCATAATGATTTTAAGAACCTTAATACCATCTTCATGGTAAGATCCGTGCATGTGATATTTCTGTTATTAGATAGCAGCATACAATCTTACACTTCAGACATGTGATGTCTAGACAAGCATGTGGATAGGCATGTTTAGAATTAATCATGACTCACTGTGATAACCCCTATAGGGTCTTACTTATACAAACAAGTGCAGTTGGTCTTTAGATTTGAAGTTACCACTTATTTTACAAGATAACTGGTATACTTTAATGTTTTTTTTTTATCCCTTGAATGGGATACATGTGTGCTTGTTTTGTATGTTGCAAATCTTATGGAGATTAGTTAGAATTTAACACAGAACGTATCAATTATTTAATATGATTAATTCAATTAGTGACCACTTAGATTAAACCTATGCATAGTGGAACTCAATTGCGATTCTCAAATTAATATTTCTTCCAATAGTTCATAAAGGGCAGCCCGGTGCACAAAGCTCCCGCCATGCGGGGTCCGGGGAAAGGATTCATTGTACGCAGCCTTACCTTGCCTTTGGCAAGAGGCTGTTTCCAATAGTTCATGATTGTATCAAATTATTAGATGTGCCATAATATGACAAACAATATTCTAAGTCTTAAGGGCACGTCGTGATATGAGGATGATAAGAGGATTATATTGGATAATAGTTGTGCTACAATAAGGCTTTGTAGAAACCACAACTTCTAAATCAAGTCTTGTATACCTAAAACCAATAAAGAGTCATATGCATCAAAGAATTTAATCATTTAGGTAAACTGAAACTATGTCCTAGAGCTTAGGAAGAACAAGATTAAATATTAGTTATTTTGGTCAATTTAATTATGTTGATTAACTAAAATTTAGTTGAGATAAATTAAGTGTTAATTTATATAATTAAATAAAAAATACACAAATTGCAAATTAATGGTTAATTTGTGCTATAAATTTTAGAGATCAAATTTGAAATTAACTAAGAATTAATTAATGTAAATTTTATTTTCACTCAAATTAATTTTACAAAAATTATAGAAATTTAATAAATTAATTTTACAAATATTCTAGAAATTAATTTGGAGTGAAACATATTTTTAAAATATTTTTAAAAAAGGTTATAAAATTTTAAAAGATTTAGAAATTTTTTATAATTTTCTTAATCTAAATTAGTTGAACTTTAATTGGATAAGTGCCTAATTAGTCCCTTTTCTAATTAAAATAACTAATTAATTGTAAGTTGACCATGTTTCTTAATAAATTATATCCAATGGCTAGGATTAACTCTAAAAGGCTATAAATAAAAGGCTTAAGGTGAGATCAAAAGAGGTGAACGTCTAATTATGTAGGGTTGCAGTTTAATCTTCCTGTTGCCCAATACTGCCCCTAAAAATTCAATCTCTGGAATCGCTATTTTCATTTTAGTAGGACTAAGTACGAGTCCATGCTGTTTGCATATATTTAGCATTACTCAGGAGGTGTTGGGCGTGTTCTTCTTCATTGCTAGAGAAAATAAGGATGTCATCAGCATAGACGGCTATGAAATTCTCCGTCCCCTTGAAACAATTATCCATCTTTCGCTGAAATATTGCAGGGGCATTTTTGAAACCAAATGGCATTACCAGCCATTCATATAATCCATCAGGGACCCAGAAAGCTGTCCATTCAATGGAGTCCGAATGCATAGCTACCTTTCTTGAGCCTTTCCATTTCCCCTTCACACCATGAAATATAATATTGCTGCTCCTTTAGTAACTTATATGGGAGGAATGGTGTCGGGACTGATGGTACCATGGGGACTTGCTTCTGGAAATAATATGGCCCGCAAAAATTGCAAACCGTAATTAAACAGCTTGGGCAATGAATTCTTGCTCTCTGAAGAGTTGCCCTCTTGCAGCAGGTACAAGTACTTGGTTGGGGTGGAACTATGGGTTCATTGAGGTGCCAGTCATGCTGGCATTGCATTTGTTCCTCTGATACTCTTATCTGAGGTCGATAACCTTTGCTCAACCTGTCCAAGCATGAAGGCAGTTTCATTAATGAAAGAGAGGGTTTGAATGGACTTTTATAATTCATCTCCTTCTTCTCCTTCTGAGATGCTAAAAATAGCATCGCTTTGATTTTCACCTTCCTGTACAGATAGAATTTCACAATCCTCTGGAAGGTCCAGTTGGGTATTCTCGTGCAAAGTGTCATTCCTGCCCGCATAAATAACACTTGCATTTCATGCTTCGGATCAAGTGTTTTCTTTTCTCAATCCTTGCATGTGTCTCGTGAGGCTTACCCTTATATGTTCTTGACTTTTGAATACCATATGTCTTGGAGCCCGTATTTTTGTAGTACCCTGGGATAGGGATCTGTCTGCAAAATGATAAATTCTTCAGGTTCCGCTTATAGGCTGCATCTTTACACTCCTGCTCCAGGAATTTATAGGCGAATAGGATTCTTGGAAAAACACCAACTGTGAGACCGGAGTATCTTACATCAAATGCTGCTTTGATCCTATTTCTGAGATCATCAAGCATTTTGAGCCAAAACTTTGTCTGATAGTTCTGGTCCAGCATATAATCTTCCAGTCTTTGCTGCCAACCTCATGTA
>NC_133865.1:45157-72464 GCF_044706935.1 Curcuma longa | reverse complement strand
TCGGACTACTAGATGTAAGGCGTGAAAATCCAAGGAAATCGAGAACCAGATTCTTCGAAGAAGGGAAACCTGAGCAAATCACCAGATCAGATGTAAGAGTGAATGAAGACTCGGAGACGAGAAAGCTCCCAACACAAAAGTCCAAGAAATAAAAGTTTATCTAGCATGAAGTACTTGGGGGACGAGGATAGTGAAGTTAGGCGTATTTATAACATTAGACCATCCATCAGGATTCATCTATACTTTTTGATTTATCCTTGTGGTCGATTAAAAACTTCTATAGGACTGAACTAATCACCTACAAGATTAATCGGTTCAAAGAATTAGATAGCTGAGTTAGTACAAAAAGACAATATCCTCTTTTCAAATCGGATTTAAGAGAGAAATCGAATGGTGTGAATAATAATATCTCTCCAATGTACGATTCATTACTCGTAACCCTAAGATCCAATAATCCACTAGGATTCAAAGCATAATTCTATATGAAAATGAAATAATAATAAAATCTATGATATCAAAACCTAATCTTAATTTTTTTTTATATATTTTTATTTTTTTCTCGTTATTCTTCTATGACACTCATGTTGATTTGCTCTGGCTGCCCTCACTAGAATAACTTTCAGCGCCCTTGGACTAACACATGTTAATATATGTGGATCTATCACATCGTGAGAAAAAGCTTCAGTGCGACGGTAAATTTCTATCACATCAGGGCCGGCCCTGGGCCAAGCAACTAGGACGACTGCCTAGGACCATAAATTGATAGGGCACAATCCTGAATCCCAAATTCCCAACAATGCGTGAATAAAGGGGAGAAAGGGAAGCAGGACAAAAAAATCGATTTTTGTGAACTCTCATCCTTGGATGAAGGACCGAGAAGAATATTATAGATAAAAAGGAGCAAAGACAAAAATCAATTCACGGTGCCCACATGAAGACCGTCTGGAGATAGAAGCCCTTATAAATAGAAGTTGAGACCGGAGATACCGGAGTAGGCCGTGAGGGTTTACCAGCAGCTGTGGCGGCGGCGGAAGATGTGGCAGTAGAGGAAGCTTAGCTCGCTTTGCTCGCAGGTGCCGGAAAACAAATAGAGAGGAGGGGAGGAGAAGTAAAGTAAAGCTGGGGCGTAGGGCAAAAGATGGAGAGACCCAAAGAAATGTGAAGGCTTTGGATTCTTGTGACGAGAGACATTATAATGACAAGAATTTTAGAAGCTGCTTGGAGTTGAATAAATAAATTATTACTCCAAATTCTTGTCATTAATTTAGGCTTGAAATGCCCATCCATTTTCTTATGTAAAAAGTTGGAATCCATCATTTCAGCGGCTTTACACGATCGGCCTCATGACCATCTGAAGAGATAAATCGAGAAATTATAGTTAATCACAACGGTTGAAATGCCCATCCATGGAACATGGTCAAAAATACACAAAACTCTTCTCTTAACTTCTTAAATTTAGCTTAGTACGATCAAAATGTGGTGCTGATAAGGCAATCAAGTGATTGCCTAAAGTCTATAAATTAATAGAGTCCTATTTTTTAAATTAAATTTTATATTCTTAACTTTTAATTATTGCCTTTTAAAGAATATTAAAAATATTTTTTGATCGGATCCAAAAAAAACTGAGCAGTCAACTCTGTAATTCTTTGTCTATCTCCATAAAAAAAATTAAATGGTCAACTAGTTTTTGAGTCTTAATCATCGATCCTTTTTCTGTTCATTCCGTCAAGCATAAGTATCAGATCTTGACAAATTGTGGATTTTGTCACCAGATCTTTTCTCTGTTCATTTCATGAGTTGTGGATCTCTCCCGCAAACCGCCCCCACAGACCACAACCACTTCTACAGTTCCATACGTCATGAAAAGTGCTCCTCCATATTAGGTTTTATTGTTCTTTGCTTATTGCTTATTACTTATTGTTCATAATTATCTATCATCTTGAAATAACTATCTAGATATCAAAAAAGATATAAAAAAAAGAGATAGCCCAAAGCTTAAGAGATTCCATTGAATCCATATTTTAGTAAAGAATCACATGATACAATGAAAAACTTAGTTCAAATTTTAACTAATGAATCAAATGCAAATGAAGATTTTGTTGAAAACAAGAACGACGAAAATGAAGAATTTGTGAGAAACGAAAGTGATGAAAATGAAAAATTTGTAGAAAATGAGAACGAAAAAAGTAAAAATTTTAATGATTTAGATGAAACTAAAATTGATAAAGCTAAAGATATTGATAATTATTATGATGATGAGCATATAAACGAATATCAATGTGCGACACCAAAATATGATTTGAACATATTTGATCCAAAATTTTAGGATAATCTTTGATACAAAAGAAAAATGTATAAAAACTTTTCACTAAAAAAAAAGAAAAAAATATTTCAATAGAATTTACAGTGACAATTCAAAAAATCCTGACTTTTTTTTATTCTTTTTTGTATGTTTTAAATATTATTTAGAATATCGTTATCATTTTAAATAAGAGAAATTATTCTTTTTTATCTTGAAACTCTAATTACTTGGAGAACATTATTTCGTATAAAAAAATTTTATTTTGAAACTCTTATTGATTGAAAATCATAATTTATCAAGCTCTAAAAATTAAATATGATATCAGAACTCAAAAATTATAATTTCGTCTAAAACCCTTGTACAATAAGGACCGACTCTGCATAACATCATCTCACATCCACTTTAAGAAATGAAACAGCTCTAGTCGATCTGAAGCCGTGATTTTTTATCAACTTATTTTTTCAGCAGCAAACAAATACTGCTTAGACTCTCTGTCTCAATATTATTATTGCTGTATGAGCATATTCAAGACATGGAAAATGTTTTATTAGCACTCAAATGAAATTTAGCATCGAGCATTAACATGAAAAGAAAAAAGACAAATAAGGATATAATCATAATATTGAAAGTGATCAGACAGAATTCCACATCAGTCTATCCTGATTCGAAACAGCAGTGGTAGACAGTGAAGCAGATTAAGCTAATTAAGATTAGGAATATGTTCCACACAAAACCATATCAACTATGAAATATACAAATTAAACATGTATTTAAATGAAAACCAGAAAGATCTTGCGATACAGTAACAATCTACGTGATTTTCTTGGGCCACGAAGCGAAGAAGGTGATGTAATACATGATGATCCAAGAATTAGCTGAAGAAACAAGTTGACACACGGTGCATAAGGATTGAGCTCACACTGATGGAAAAAACTTATTGAGATTAAATGGCAATTTGTAGAATTCGTCAGTCCTTGGATCACCCTTGTAGGAACGGAATTTGTGCCACCAATGGTCACCCCTGTCTTTCCTCACATTACTGTCGTGCCTATGGAGGGTATTGTCCAAGAAATAAGCCACAAGCCCCGCAACAAATGGTTTCGAAGAGAATATCACATTGACGATATCGTTGAACTAAAGAAAAATTCCCATCAGCATACTAGGTGCTCGACGATATAAATGGAAGTAGCGAGGAAACCAACGTACCCATCTCGCCCCAGTGTCGACTGGGCCATGACCAGCAACAGAAGTGTATTCATTGAAGTACTGGGGAACGGACAAACCCATGAACACAGAGAATCCTAGGATGAACTTGGTGCGGAAGCTGTTGAGATTGCAAAACTGAAGGAAACTGAGGCCCGCGGAACCTGCCCATACATTATCATACGATGAATCTACTAGTCATCAAAAATAATTTCAGAATTACAAGAATTTATGTTGTGCCTACCAACATAAGCAAACAAAACACAGTAAAGGGCTGCGAAGATCGGTGCAGGAATGGATGCAAACACTGCTCCAAATTTCCCTGTCACAAACAAAATACATTAGTTGGTTTGAAGGGAAGTGATCAGACGGAAAAACAGAACTATACTCCTACAGTATGCCCTCCAATTCACCTGATCAATTTCGTCATCAAATTCCATCATTACTGTTGCATGTTGGATAGAAAATTGAGCATCTTTGTCGTCGTGTATATCCTAAGTTTTTCTTTTGTAATCAAAGGTTCCTTTTTAGGACCATTTACTTATCTCCATTGGCGGCACATGGACATTTGTTGTCTACTCCATCAAAAGCCATGTGGACGAACTGTGCGCATATGTACAATGTAAATGCCCTAGTTGACCGCCTCAAACTACCCTAGTAGATCAACAATGACAAACCTTAGAATGCAAGGTCACCCCACTGCTAAGCTACGTGATGGAAATGATATGCCTAGAGTGACAAGTGAGTACACAACATATTACATGCAACTAAGAAAACCTCCTCCAATATGGCAAGACGATGTTAAACACAATACAAGATAAAAAAAGAATGATGAACGTTACTTCCCCTCATCCATTTAGGGAAACCAGACTTATATGATACAAGAAAAAGGCACAAAAATAATCTTAAAAAAGTGTTGTCCACGTTCTGTACAAAAACTCTCCCCATGAAGTACTCTATAGCACTGTCCTGCACGCTAAAGTCTAGGCATTGTCATGTTCAATATGCACAATGAATTGTCTGGACGGCACTGTCCGATACGAGTCAAGCCAACAACTAGTCCACTAGCAAAATTCCATACACATACAAAAACGCAACCCGACCCAAAAGTTTTTTAGTTACTAAATTATCAGCCTTTACATCCAATCACTTTATCATCTCACTTAGCATGTGGGACCACCTAACCGGATAATTCCTAGTTGCGACCTCTGAAAATTCACCCATAGCAGAAGCTATCTCAATTGTGACATATGTTTCCTAAAATACATTCTTGTCCATTCATTTATATAACATATCAAGAAAATGCCTAACTCTAATACTTATCTCGGATGAAATACTCTATTCTCTATAATTTAACCTATGATTTGGCTCTTAAATTAACGGCTCCAACTCTTTGCTAATTTGACTCAACTATCTTAACAGTCTAGCAAAGTCAAGCCCAGCTTGTACAGACTGATAGAAATAGAAACAACTATTAGACGAAGTTTGAGTCCAATCCACAAGGTATTAACTATGATTATACATTTACATCTATAGCTATGACTAAGTCCATTCTAATGTTGCTTGCTATAGTTGAATGTCATGATTATGAGATATGACAAATGGACATCGAGACCATGTTTCTTAATAGAAACCTCGTAGAGGATGTATATAGGCTACAACTTGATGATTTTGTAAATCTACAACATGGTCTGCTAGCTACATTAGTCCACATATCGACTAAACAAGCATCTCAGAGCTAGAATCTTTATTTTTGATGAAACATTTTAAGGGTTTGACTTTTAACCTTATATGTAAAAGAAGATTAGCAGAAGTATAATTGCTTTTTTAGACCTCTATATCGACGACATATTACTGACTAAGAATAATATCTCAAGGTTACAATTTGTCAAGACTTGGCTCTCAATATTCTTCATTCCGTGAAGGATTTAAAAGAGGCAACTTATATACTAGGTATAAGGATCTATAGAGATAGATATAAAAGATGAACTATCCTAGAGTTCACATTTTAACAAAGTATTGAAGAGGTTCAGCTTGGAAGAATCTAAAGGGTATTACTTCCAATGCCACATGGCATTGCACTCTCAAGGCATGTCTCTAGACAGAAGCCATTGCGTAGGATAAAGTCATAACGCCAAACTTTCGTCCGGACGGCTTCGGAAGCCACGAGTCGCGTCATCGTCCTCGATACTAGCTGATGATCGATGACGATCGAATCGAGACAAAAGTCTAATTCAGAAACTACGCAACAACGATTGTCACGATCGTTCTGGGGTTTTCTAACTATCACTAAAAATCGTATTCCCGATGTGGACTTCGGTGGTTAACCATTGACCGCCGATAAAAGGACAAACGATCGGAACCTTTCTGATATTGATGGAACAATTTCCGGAACGCTTCATAAGCTCCCGGATACAACAAAACCTGATACCAAAATACTATGGCTAAACCCTAGTTTTCGGTAGCGCCTTGTGGTGGCTAGAAATAATTTCCGACCATCGAGGATGTTCCAATAACAACCTCAAAAGGCTCTTCTCCGGAAATAGCGACAGACTAGCGCGCGGCCGACCATCACGGCGCGCTAGGATTTCCATTGTCCTCCTACTTCCGATCGGCAACACAAAGACAGAGAGGCCGAGCTCTCTATTTCTTCTGGTCGACATCACAAAGGCAAAGAGGGCCTTTGCTCCGGTCGGCAACACAAAGGCAGAACATGCCTCTGTTACGGTCGACAACACCGAACAAAAGAAGACGACCCATCAACGAGGAAGAAGGAACATCACCCTGTTCACGTGCGTCTGGCGACTGCGACTTCCGGTCCGGCGACGCCCTCATGCGGACGGAGCTTGGACAACGACGCACACGTGGGAGGAAGAACACTGCCACCATCTATTTTCACGCGATTAGGGTTCCTACGCCGTCTTCGTCACCGCGGCCGGCGAAGGATCTCGACCGCGGTCCACCACTATTCTCACGCGGCCAGCGAGAACGCGGCTGGCAGCACCGTTACGGCTGGAGAAGAAGCAGCACTGCCATGGGGAGGAAGAAGCAGCACCGCAGTGGGGAGGAAGAAAATCTGGCAGCAAGCAAGGAAGTAGCGCGGTGCATCACGGGGAGCCACGTTCGCCGCCATGCTGAAGGGGGGACGATGAACAGGGGTCGCGTGCCCTTGTTTTATGGCGCGATTAGGGCATTTTAAGAAGCTACATTGATTTTCCTTTTTAAAACGAAAACAACAAAACCCAAAGAAACCGGATTGGCTAAAAACCCTAAACTGGGTTATTGTAGCGAACCAAACCGCTACTGCAGCAAATCGGATTCAAACTTGGTTTGCTTGGTTCAATAACCAAACGATCTCCAATTTGACCAAATCAGTTTTGTTCAATTCGTCTTCACAAGACGAAGCTCCTCATCTCTTCCGTTTTGCCAAAACCTCTTGCATCATGAAACAAACCAAGTTGGTTCAATTTGGTTCACAACCTAATCGTCTGGTTCACTAACGAAACGACCTTTGATTTGAACGAAATCAATTTCATTCATTTCGTCTTTGTAAAACAAATTCCATTATTTTGTCCGTTGTCCGGTCCAACCAGACTTTATTTCTCTCGTTCTCAGAATCTAATTCTCAAACTCGTTTTAAATCCTTCGAAGAACTAATAGTGCATGTAACCCAATAGGTTCCCGGTTATGTTGGTCATCCGTAATTAACCATTAATTATGAAACGATCATGAGTGGCACCTAGTAGTACATCATGATCCCCAATTGATCGAAAAATCAACGATTGATTCCAGAATAATTCTAAACTCTTCAGCAGTTCCAATTAAACGTGCCTCGTTCCTTTCACCGTCTTATACCAGCTTGGTTGAGAACATGGTCTATGTGTCGGTCCCCAATAGGCTGACTATGTCACACCTAGTCCAAGCTGCTTTCTTATCCTGTGGATTCAAGTTACTTGTACATGTGTCCAAGAGTACTGTACTCTTGACATGTAATGCTTTGGCCAAAGACGTTTAGTAACAATCCTGATAAGCGGCCGCAAGGTATACGTTTCCTATTCCAAAGAGCGGTGAATCCTCTGTGAGTTATTCAAATACCTTCGAGTACTTCGACTTATACCCAATCATCTTGGGTCCACACCTTCTCGAAGATGCTTGCTTAAGATGTCAAAATATAAGCTTCCATGACCAAAGCGACTTGAATACCGCAAGTCAAAGGAAATTCGTACTTAAGTTGCACTGAGATCTTCATTCACATATGTATAAAACCATATGAAGTCTCAAGACACGTCACTCCAATGAACTGGTTACATTTAACCAACATCCACGTTTAACTCTCAATATCTAGTGTCTCTGGCCAGTGAGATCGGCTGCTTGGTTAACTAAGGAGTCTAAACGTACTAGTCTCGACAGAATCGATGACTTCCGTGCTCATCAATTCTTCGATTAAGGATAATTTCAATACATTTATAATTACACATATAGAGATGCTCACGAGTTGTGATTCAATCACAAATTCTCTCATGCATGAATCGTATTATAGACATTCAGTATTTGAATTTAAGATCCAATCAAACACATATGGAATGTGCACTCAAACAGTGAATTGTTATTTATCCAATAAATAGTATGACCATAAGGCAATTGCCTTAAGATACCTCTTAAATCTAATAAGCGATACATAAGCCATTTTGAACTAGTTCATAAATGCAAGTTTTGGATTTGATCTCAAAGAGTTTAAAGCAATAGACTATAGCTGACTTAATAATGGAAGCCTAATATAGTACAACCGCGAAGGCAACAAAGGAAGGCATTGAAGCCACAAATTCAGTGAGAGTAGTTTTAAGAGTTGTTAAACTAATTACGTCGTATTGTGACAAAACAAAGACATTGCGTATGCTAAGGAACCACAATCTCACTAGTGATCCAAGCACAAGCTCCGGTGATTCCACTTATCAAAGAGTATTAAACATAGGGACATTACTATGCAAAGAGTGTCAACTAGCGATGACATTATTGATCCGCTAACAAACACTCCCCCAACTGAAACATAATAGTCATGTTCAATCACTCAATACGAATACATTTAATAATTGGCTCTAGTGCAAGTAAGAAATTGTTTATGATATTGCTCTAGAGATAATTAGATTATAAAAAAGAATCCCTATAATGTTATTGTATTTTTATTATTAATACAACAACAACAACCAAGCTTTATCTCACTAGATGGGGTCGGCTATATGGATCTTTCTACGTTATTGGACTCTATCCCCTTCTATATCATTATTTATATTTAAATAAATTTATTTTATTTTATTATTACTAACTAAGTCTTTTTTGATCTTCTTCTTCCTCATATTTTTATTAATGAAGTTAATGTTTTATTTTATCAATCTTGTTAAGCATATGCAACTGGTAACAAAAGATCCTAATATCATTGCTTTAGTAATAAATAAAGAGATATATGAAACCATCCTAATGTGTATCAATCTTGTTGAATATTGTCCTTGGTCATAATGATTTTAATAACCTTAATACCATCTTCATGGTAAGATCCGTGCATGCTATATTTCTGTTATTAGATAGCAGCATACAATCTTAAACTTCAGACATGTGATGTCTAGACAAGCATGTGGATAGGCATGTTTAGAATTAATCATGACTCACTGTGATAACCCCTATAGGGCCTTATACAAACAAGTGCAGTTGGTCTTTAGATTTGAAGTTACCACTTATTTTACAAGATAACTGGTATACTTTAATGTTTTTTTTTTGATGATCCCTTGAATGGGATACATGTGTGCTTGTTTTGTATGTTGCAAATCTTATGGAGATGAGTGAGTAATTAACACAGAACGTATCAATTATTTAATATGATTAATTCAATTAGTGACCACTTAGATTAAACCTATGCATAGTGGAACTCAATTGCGATTCTCAAATTAATATTTCTTCCAATAGTTCATAAAGGGCAGCCCGGTGCACAAAGCTCCCGCCATGCGGGGTCCGGGGAAAGGATTCATTGTACGCAGCCTTACCTTGCCTTTGGCAAGAGGCTGTTTCCAATAGTTCATGATTGTATCAAATTATTAGATGTGCCATAATATGACAAACAATATTCTAAGTCTTAAGGACACGTCGTGATATGAGAATGATAAGAGGATTATATTGGATAATAGTTGTGCTACAATAAGGCTTTGTAGAAACCACAACTTCTAAATCAAGTCTTGTATACCTAAAACCAATAAAGAGTCATATGCATCAAAGAATTTAATCATTTAGGTAAACTGAAACTATGTCCTAGAGCTTAGGAAGAACAAGATTAAATATTAGTTATTTTGGTCAATTTAATTATGTTGATTAACTAAAATTTAGTTGAGATAAATTAAGTGTTAATTTATATAATTAAATAAAAAATACACAAATTGCAAATTAATGGTTAATTTGTGCTATAAATTTTAGAGATCAAATTTGAAATTAACTAAGAATTAATTAATGTAAATTTTATTTTCACTCAAATTAATTTTACAAAAATTATAGAAATTTAATAAATTAATTTTACAAATATTCTAGAAATTAATTTGGAGTGAAACATATTTTTAAAAAAAGGTTATAAAATTTTAAAAGATTTAGAAATTTTTTATAATTTTCTTAATCTAAATTAGTTGAACTTTAATTGGATAAGTGCCTAATTAGTCCCTTTTCTAATTAAAATAACTAATTAATTGTAAGTTGACCATGTTTCTTAATAAATTATATCCAATGGCTAGGATTAACTCTAAAAGGCTATAAATAAAAGGCTTAAGGTGAGATCAAAAGAGGTGAACGTCTAATTATGTAGGGTTGCAGTTTAATCTTCCTGTTGTCCAATACTGCCCCTAAAAATTCAATCTCTGGAACCGCTATTTTCATTTTAGTAGGACTAAGCACGAGTCCATGCTGTTTGCATATATTTAGCATTACCAGGAGGTGTTGGGCGTGTTCTTCTTCATTGCTAGAGAAAATAAGGATGTCATCAGCATAGACGGCTATGAAATTCTCCGTCCCCTTGAAACAATTATCCATCTTTCGCTGAAATATTGCAGGGGCATTTTTGAAACCAAATGGCATTACCAGCCATTCATATAATCCATCAGGGACCCAAAAAGCTGTCCATTCAATGGAGTCCGGATGCATAGCTACCTTTCTTGAGCCTTTCCATTTCCCCTTCACACCATGAAATATAATATTGCTGCTCCTTTAGTAACTTATATGGAAGGAATGGCGTCGGGACTGATGGTACCATGGGGACTTGCTTCTGGAAATAATATGGCCCGCAAAAATTGCAAACCGTAATTAAACAGCTTGGGCAATGAATTCTTGCTCTCTGAAGAGTTGCCCTCTTGCAGCAGGTACAAGTACTTGGTTGGGGTGGAACTATGGGTTCATTGAGGTGCCAGTCATGTTGGCATTGCATTTGTTCCTCTAATACTCTTATCTGAGGTCGATAACCGCTATCAACCTGTCCAAGCATGAAGGCAGTTTCATTAATGAAAGAGAGGGTTTGAATGGACTTTTATAATTCATCTCCTTCTTCTCCTTCTGAGATGCTAAAAATAGCATCGCTTTGATTTTCACCTTCCTGTACAGATAGAATTTCACAATCCTCTGGAAGGTCCAGTTGGGCATTCTTGTGCAAAGTGTCATTCCTGCCCGCATAAATAACACTTGCATTTCATGCTTCGGATCAAGTGTTTTCTTTTCTCAATCCTTGCATGTGTCTCGTGAAGCTTACCCTTATATGTTCTTGACTTTTGAATACCATATGTCTTGGAGCCCGTATTTTTGTAGTACCCTGGGATAGGGATCTGTCTGCAAAATGATAAATTCTTCAGGTTCCGCTTATAGGCTGCATCTTTACACCCCTGCTCTAGGAATTTATAGGTGAATAGGATTCTTGGAAAAACACCAACTGTGAGACCGGAGTATCTTACATCAAATGCTGCTTTGATCCTATTTCTGAGATCATCAAGCATTTTGAGCCAAAACTTTTCTAATAGTTTTGGTCTAGCATATAATCTTCCAGTCTTTGCTGCCAACCTCATGTAGTCATTCATATATCTGATAATATCCTTGACGTTATCACAAGATAGTTTTTCCAGATCTCTGTATACAACATCTTGGATTGCTGTGGATCCTTGAGCTGGATCTTCTGATGAGAAAACTCTCCTCATTTGTGACAGTAAATTTTGGGTTCCATCTCTTCCATCGCCGGTATTGATTAGGGCTTCATATTCATTGGGATAACTCATTCTCCACTGTATCTAAGTTAATTTCTCTATTTCTCCCAGCAGATTCTCCATATATTCAATCTTGTCCCTTGAATCAGTGAATGCCTGACTTGATACATGATTTTTTTGTAATTGATTCCCAGCGAGAGAATACATCATAAAAGAGGTCAATTTGTTCTGGAATAACAAATATTGCTCCCCCTTGTTATTGGGCCGAGGGGAGCGTACACATCTCAATGGATTATCCCGAGCTGGGTCTGCTTCCTGCAAAAAAACCAGGATTACTTCTTTGCCTTTATCTGTAGTGTCCTCCAGATCTGTTGATAACTCTTGATTTAGTAGAGGGTACTGTGTCATATCAGGTGGGGTTGATGGGGACCCACTTTCTTGATATCCAAGGATTACTCTGGGAATTATGTTACGAAATTGTATTTGTGCCAAAGTATCAGAGGTAGAACCAAAGCCATCAGCTCCTCATGTGGTTTCAGAGAGCATTGATACCTCATATATATCCGGTGTAATAATCTTTTCAAAGATTATTTGGGTTATGCATTGTCCCTGTGAAATTTTCACATTAAGGTCAGAGTAATTAAATATTATAATCATGATCTCACCTCGGTAATCATTATCAATGACACCAACCCAAACGTCTAGGCCCAATCTCCATGCAGCGCTTGATCTGGCTGCAATTCAGCCATAAGATCCAAATGGGATTTCGATACAAAGGCCGGTTGATATTAAGGCTCTTCCTCGGGCAAGAATATAATGGTCTTTGCCTGCCGCCAAGTCCAAGCCTACAGCTCCAGAGCTTTTTCTTTCCGGAACGAAACACGCTTCTATTTCACAACTAGAAATAATGCACAGAGAAACTTGCAAACTTGCAGGATTCTAATTGCAAAATAGGAACTTACAGAGAAACTTGCAGATAGACTTCGAAGTAAGGCTTGTAGTGTTAAGCACTGCCTGCCTTGCAACGAAAAACCTGAGTCCTTTATATAGAGCGTTTAGGCGAAGGTGTGGAACCGGGTGCTCATGGGGCTCCATCGTCGTTCCATCACTCTTTTCCTTGACAGATGCTCTAGGACCATTTACAGCTAAGGCTTAGCACAATAATGCACTGCTTTTACTGAGTGGACGGCTCCCCGAGGCTCAATCCACTCATGACTCTACTTTACAGCTATGGTAGTACAATAATGCACATTATTTTATCAAGTGGGCGGCTCCCTCCACAAGGTTCTGATAAAGAGGAATCTTACTTTAAGGGTTTGTGGGTGAGTTGTCTGCTTTCTTGCGGGTCCACCACCTCCACAATGTCTTTTTAGAGTGTAAAGGGTCACTTTGCCCCTTCAGAGTCTGAAGGAGGCAGTCCTGGTGACAGCATCTTGTAGCTTGAGGAAAGGCTAGCAGCTTTGTTTCCAATTGGTCATTAATCTGCTTGATTGCGGGGTACCAATTGTCCTAGAAGTTGTCTTCGGAGCGCCTTTGTCGACATTCTTGTAGCTTGAGGAAATGTATTGTCCTGTACTGCTCCATAGCTTTGATGATTTACTAGCTGCTCACTGTTGTAGTTCATGGAGTTGTTGTTGTATGTCTTCAAATTCATTGAGGGGCATTCCCTGTTGAACTTGTAGTTACTGGTACTGCAAGAGTTGCATGTATCTGTTATCCAACCTGTCAATAATAGCAGGCTTTGGATCATTTGCCCATGGGCCTCCAGGTTGGTTTTCTCCTGTACTTCTTGCAGGGCTAGGGCCACAAGCTCCAAGTTGTTGAGTATTGCTTATCCCGGTCATCCTGTATGAATAAGACAGATTATTAGGCAAGATAAAGCATCTGCTACCTGATTGTCTTTTCCTTCAATGTGCTCGAAATGAACTGGAATCCCTATGCCAGTGATGAAATCAGTGAATGGTAGCCAACGTACTCTTGATGACTTGTTGTTTAAAAAAAACTTATAATTGCCTGGCAGTCGGTGCGTACTGTGAGCTCCTTTTTGTCGAGAAAGTAAATCTTGAGGGCTTCTAGGGAATTCATTACGGCGTGAATTTCTGCATTAATTGTAGCCTTTGGTGAGTTAAACTTCCCACTTGCATAGGCACAAATTTTTTCTGTAGATCTTTGATCATATCTGTTAGCCTTCCATTTACAAATGTCTCCCCATCCGTCAATACATTCGTCAACCTCAAGGATTATGGAGCATTCCTCTGGAGGGACTTCTAAGGCAAGCAATTTTTTCATAATTTCCTTAATCTGTCTGACCAAAGCCCAGTCCTGAGTATTCATCCTCTTGTCACCATTTGGACTTGTTTTAGCATATAACAGGCCAAGGAGTTTACCCAGATTCGGGATATAACTCCTGGCATAATTTAGCAATACCAGCCAGAACCTCATTCCTTTCTTTGATAATAGCTCTTGGTCTTGGAATTTAGTGATCTTTGTAATTATGTGGGATTGCAGTTTAATCTTCCTGTTGCTCAATACTGCCCCTAAAAATTCAATCTCTGGAACCGCTATTTTCATTTTAGTAGGACTAAGTACAAGCCCATGTTGTTTGCATATATTTAGCATTACCTGGAGGTGTTGGGCGTGTTCTTCTTCATTGCCAGAGAAAATAAGGATGTCATCAATATAGATGGCTATGAAATCCTCCGTCCCCTTGAAACAGTTGTCCATCTTTCGCTTAAATATTGCAGGGGCATTTTTGAGACCAAATGACATTACCAGCCATTCATATAATCCATCAGAAACTCAGAAGGTTGTCCATTCAATGGAGTCCGGATACATAGCTACCTGATGGAAACCACTTTTGAGGTTAAATTTAGAATAAATTCTACCATTACTGACCTTTCGTAGAATGGTGTTGATTCCTGGAAGACTATATTGGTCTTTATTTGTCAAATCATTAAGGCGCTTGTAATTAAATACCATACGCTCCTTGCCTTTAGTCTCTTTTCCCGTCTTTGGGTCAATTGAGGTTCCAGAATTTACGATAATAACAGTGGTTTGATGCCTACTCTTTTCCTGTCTTGGTGAAGGCTTGACATAATTACAAAGATCACTGAATTCCAAGACCAAGAGCTATTATCAAAGAAAGGAATGAGGTCCTGATTGGGATTACTAAATTATGCCAGGAGTTATATCCTAAATCTGGGTAAACTCCTTGGCCCTTATATGCTAAAACAAACCCCAAATGGTGACAAGAGGATGAATACTCAGGACTGGGCTTTGGTCAGACAGATTAAGGAAATTATGAAAAAATTGCCTGCCTTAGAAGTCCCTCCAAAGGAATGCTCCATAATCCTTGAGGTTGACGGATGTATGGACGGATGGGGAGGCATTTGTAAATGGAAGGCTAACAGATATGATCAAAGGTCTACAGAAAAAATTTGTGTCTATGCAAGTGGGAAGTTTAAACCACCAAAGGCTACAATTGATGCCGAAATTCACGTCGTAATGAATTCCCTAGAAGCCCTCAAGATTTACTTTCTCGACAAAAGGGAGCTCACAGTACGCACCGACTGCCAGACCATTATAAGTTTTTTTCAAAAGTCCCCTAACAACATGCCATCAAGAGTACGCTGGCTAGCATTCACTGATTTCATCACCAGCATAGGGATTCTAGTCCATTTCGAGCACATTGAAGGAAAAGACAATAAGGTAGCAGATGTTTTATCTCGCCTAATAACCTGTCTTATTCCTACAGGATGGCCGGAAGAAGCAATACTCAACAACCTGGAGCTCGTGGCCCCAGCCCTGCAGGAAGTATAGGAGAAATCCAACCTGGAGGCCCATGGGCAAATGATCCAGAGCCTGCCGTTATTGACAGGTTGGATAACCGATACATGCAACTCTTGCACTACTAGCAACTACGAGTTCGACAGGGAATGCCCCTCAATAAATTTGAAGACATACAACAACAACTCCATGAACTACAGCAGCGAGCAGCTAAGCAAATCATCAAAGTTATGGAACAGTACAGGACAATACATTTCCTCAAGCTACAAGAATGTCGACGAAGGCGCTCCGGACACAACTTCTGGGATAATTAGTACCCCGCAATCAAGCAGATTAATGACCAATTGGAAACAGCTTCCAGCCTTACCCGAGATGCGGTCACTAGGACTGCCTCCTTCAGACTCTGAAGGGGCAAGTGACCCTTTACACTCTGAAAAGACATTGCGGAGGTGGTGGACCCGCAAGAAAGCAAACAACTCACCACCAAACTCTTAAAGTAAGATTCCTCCTTATCAGATCCTTATGGAGGAGCCGCCCACTTGATAAAATAATGTGCATTATTGTACTACCACAGTTGTAAAGTAGAGTCATGAGTGGATTAAGCCTCGGGCAGCCGTTCACTAAGTAAAAGCAATGCATTATTGTATTAAGCCTTAGCCGTAAATGGTCCTAGAGCATCTGTCAAGGAAAAGAGTGATGGAATGACGATGGAGCCCCATGAGCACCCGGTTCCACACCTTCGCCTAAACGCTCTATATAAAGGACTCAGGTTTTTCGTTGCAAGAAACGCAGTGCTTAACACTACAAGCCTTACTTCGAAGTCTATCTGCAAGTTTCTCTGTAAGTTCCTATTTTGCAATTAGAATCCTACAAGTTTGTAAGTTTCTCTGTCCATTATTTCTAGTTGTGAAATAGAAGCACGCTTCCTTACATGGTATCAGAGCTAAGAATGCAAACCTTAGAGTAAAACTCTCAGGGCAAAATATAAGAGGCTTTGGAAGTGGGAGTTTTTTTTTGACTGGGACTACACACTCCAGATTGGTAAAAGGACAGGTCCTAACGTGGCATTACGGCAAAGATTGTCATCATAAGACCAAGGGCACACCTGTATGAACCAGTCTTGAAGTGAAATACCAGAATTCTTAAACCTGAACTTCCAGTCTTGAGTATCCTAGCCCAACTCAAGTCAATTTACAACCCTTCTGTTTCATGAGCAACTACAACTACGTTATAACAAGAAATACAAAGTTCTACAAAAATGCAGTACAAGCTACTGATCCAATTGATAACTGGCATTTTGACCGGATAAATTAGGATTAGATTGTACCGATTTGGACCGCATTTCATATCATAAATAGGAATTTTGGGCTATTTCTTTATTTTAGGATGGATTTTTAATCTTTATTATATTTTGCATGAATTTATGGAAATTTAAGGATATTAATTTGGTATCTTTTCTTTTGCAGGAAATTAGGATGGTCCTGGTTTGAGTTGGGCTTAAATCAAGTTTAATGTGCTCAACCAGGTCAAAAGTTGGGTTCAAACCAGTTTAAATCAATTCAACCCCAACCCAATTACATTTGAACCAAATCAATCCATTAACAAGCAAGCCCACAAAGTCAGCCCACTTCAATAAATCCAAACCTAATTCAGCGGTTCAATTGAAATTCAACCAGACCGGTTCAATTCCATCTCCACCGGCGCCGGTTCAGCAGCGCGCTTAAATGCTCCGCCGATTCACTACCAAATGCAGCCGGTTCAGTGGAGAAGTGATAAAAGGGTTTTCGATTTCCGCAGAAAAAGGGAGGCTCGAGATCGCAAGCTAGTATTGTTTCTTCCCATTTAGCGACATTTTTCCCCCTGTTCTCCCCTTCTCCTCTGTTCTCCGTCGCCGCCGAGCCTCCTCCTTTCCTCCTCCGCCGCATCTTCTTCCCCGAGTTCCTGATTCAAAGCTGAGTGGCGCCGGCACTTGGAAGTTGCTTCGTCGCTGATATCCGCCCTATCCCATCTGTCGTCGTTCTCCGGAGTTGTGAGCGGAGTGCCCAGCTCCGGACGGCCGCCGACAGCCCGTTTCTTCCGCTCCACAGAAGCTTCAAAGGCGGCCGGACTTGGTCTGCGATTTGCAGCTGGGAATCCACACCAGTCTTTGTCTGCGATTTGCAGCAGAGAAACATCGGAGTTGCTTCGACCTCCACTGTCACCGGATTAGCTCAAGGTAAGGGTTTCAATTGTGGTTTCTGACTTTGTCTGCGATTTGCAGCAAGGAAAGGGGCAGCGGCTGAGATTCCTTGCTTTGTCTTCTCCGACCCCCGCTCCCGATCATCACCCCGGCGAGTTCATCTTCCCCGACACAAGTTCTTCTGGTTGTTTGGCTCCATTTGGTGAAGAACCAGGGAGTCCCCGAACCCTAGCTTGTGATTCAATTTTATTAGTTTTCTTGTTTTGCTTGTTTGATGTTTTGTTGTTTTTCTTCTTTGTTTTCCTGTTCTGTTTGTGCCGAATCAAGAAAACCCCCCCATTCCATTCATTGTAAATAAGCTTTAACTTCTAACCCTAATTCACTCTAATTCGTTTTAACCTTAACATTGATTGTGAATTCCTAACATTGACTCTAATCCTAATTTTGAAGCTAATCTTTGAATTTTTCTTATGTAGGTTGTTCTGGTGAAATGAATATATCAAAATCCTATGCTTCTTCGGTTTGATGTTATTCGGTTCTTGAGATTTGATTCTGATTTGTGAATGGTGGATGTTTGTTGAAGTGTTGAATGCATTTGATTTGGTATTGAGTTGAATCTGATTTATTGATGTGTTATGCATTTGTCAAGGATTTACATCTTGTGTAAAAGATTGAGATTCGAAGCTTGAATTGATACTTAATTTTGTGAATGATAGGCTTTTGTTGGTTGTTCGGTTGTGGTGTGATGTTGAGGTTCTTTTGACCTAAGTATTGATGTAAGGGAATTGTATTGTCAGATTGTTGAATGAGCTGTTGTTGATGCTTGGAGTTGAATTGAATGTAATGTTGTATCAAGGGTTGAGGTTTGTGTTAAATGTTGTCAATTTGGTAGTTGGCTAGCATTATGGATCAATATTAATTCAGTATTGTGTGTGAAACCATGGAATTGATGTATGTAAACTTCTGATTTTGACATTGAGAGATTGGAAAAGGTTGTAGTCGGTTGTATGATATGTGTTTGTTATTACATGTAAATAGATTTTTGTATAATTGATTCATGTTATAAATAAAATGTTGTGGACATGTTTTATAGGATGTATGTTGTATGATAAGTAGTTTGTGTTCCATGTTGTATGTATTGGTGATTTGTGTTCCATTCGTGTAAATATTGCTTGATTGGTATAATGTGTATGAATTGGTGATTTGTTTAAGTGCTGTTGTATATGTTTGTTCAATTGTAGTGGTCTTATGTTAGAATTGTATCATGTTGTTAGGTTGTTCATATATTCTTAATTGTATATGGTTAGTGTGTATGTTGTATAATATTGTAGGTTGAATGAATATGATTCATATTGTATATTGACTCATGTTAATAAATGTAATTCATGGAATAAACTGTTGAATCTTTTCTTTATTGTTGTTGTAATGTGATAGATGATTCTTTAAGTTGTATGCTCCTGTAAATATGATTGGTTATTGTTGTTCGTTATTGTAAATTATAGGATTTAAATTGAACAATTGAATTTTGTAAATATTTAGGACTGAATAAAGCCAATAATGACAACCCCGCACCATAGGTCTAGAATAACTTCCGTCATTGAGTCCGAGAGAGACGACCCGGACCTCCCTATACCATTTAAAGACAATAATAAAGAGGTTTGGTAAATAAATAATTAATTAATTTTGATGGGTGTAAGTGACAAACAAATAAGGGAATATATGGAATAAAATATATAAATAAATATTCTCATACAAAACACACCGCATCACCAATAGAATCACCAGTAGTTGGTTTTGCTAAGCCCAGTGATTACCAAATCGAAGCTTCATTAAATAGCGTAAAACAATACTCAGCTTCAACTCCTCGTCCAAATTGTGGAAAGTCTTAAAGACGTGCAGGCAGAACTAAAGGCCATTCGAGAACAACAAAAAGGAGGTATAACTACCACTTCTTTGCCTGACTCTTTAATTGAGAAATTACAAAATTTGTCTCTAGGACTTTCTGAGAAATCAAAAGAAGGAAGACACAAATTAAGGGTATTTTAGGATCCTTACAAAATACTAAAGGAGGAGCAAGAAAATTTGAAAAACTAGGATGGCGGCCAAAGCTACTTCTCAAGCTATTCAAGAGCAACCATCGACTCCCCTTTATAAAGATCAAGTATGAGAATACCGGCAAAACCAAAGAAGGTTGCATAATGTCCAGCAAGCCGCTCGAAGAATCAGCGGAAGGCTAACTGGAGGACTCAGTACTCAGCATATGTTGGAGCAACATGTTGACCATAAGTTCAATTGAGACTATCTATGCAGGAAAAAACATCAATTGTTCCTGCTGAAGTATTGTACCATTTAAGACGAGATGATGCTCATCATCGCGTCTATATGCACCGATCAGAAGAAGCAATTCTATGTGTTGACGGAAATCAACAAGACAGAATTTTTGTACAAGAAGGAAGCTATAACCAACTACAACGAAGCCGCATGCAGTACATTCACTTGGAAGTATTACAAGTCAGAATATAAACCCTCTACAGATAGGAGGAAGGAACCATGGCTCTTATTGTCTTTCGAGACAATAGATGGCTTGGTGACCAGGCTATACTCGCAACTATGGAAGTGGACCTTACAAAGGGAAGTCAACTAGTATATATCATCCCTAATTTAATGCTAACCATTGTAGATTTTTACAGAAATATCCAGATGCCCATCCTTACCAGAGGTTATGAGCAATGGAGAAATGGTGAATCTAACCTCCTAATAACAAGGGGGCTCGTAGGAAGGCTCTTCAACACCCCAAACGTAAGGTTTGCCTACGAAATACAAGGGATAGTTGATTATTTGACAAGCCATGGTGTTCAAGCCCTTCCTAGACGAAGGTCTTCTACTTCAACATTACAAGGATTAAACTGGATAATAAATCCTACACAGGTCAACATTCCAATGCAACCAGCGGAAGTAGATAGTCAAAACCTTATTGACGGAAGAATTTCGTTAAGCTTTCGAAATTATGTTGCTGCAAGAACGGCAAGACAACAACCAAATTATAACAATCACGATGAAGAAGTGCAAAGTGATGAAGAGCTAAGGTTATCTCATTCCCTCGCTACATTTCTATTGCATGACGTTGCAGCATCACTAAAGAAGGAACATGAAGATGTCCAACGAGAAATGGAGGATATCATGGAAATTCCTGTTGAAAGCCAAGACTTCCCATTCATTCTAGTATGGAGGCTAACACCTACAACGGTTATTCTGGAAAGAAAAAGCTCTGGAGCTCCAGGCCTGGACCTGGCGACAAACAAAGACCATTATATTCTTGCCCGAGGAAGAGCCTTAATATCAACCGACCTTTGTATCGAAATCCCATTTGGATCTTATGGTCGAATTGCAGCCAAAGCAAGCGTTGCATGGAGATTGGGCCTAGACGTTGGGGCTGGTGTCATTGATAATGATTACAGAGGTGAGATCATGATTATGATATTTAATCACTCTGACCTTAATGTGAAAATTTCACAGGGACAATGCATAGCTCAAATAATCTTTGAAAAGATTATTACACCGGATATATATGAGGTACCAATGCTCTCTGAAACCACACGAAGAGCTGATGGCTTTGGTTCTACCTCTGATACTTTGATACAATTTCGTAACATAATTTCCAAAGTAATCCCTGGATATCAAGAAATTGGGTCCCCATCAACCCCACCTGATATGACACAGTACCCTCTACTAAATCAACACATGATAAAACCTAGCCACCCTCTTCTCACTTGATGTTGCCACTGACAACATTGCATGCTACTGCTTTAAGCTCCAACACTAACCATCTACTCCTTCCTTGCTACAACAAAAAAATAACACCTCCATGCTATGCCATTATTGCGTGGATAAAGTAGAGGACGTGTTGCCTAATGCATCACCACAAGATACGATGAAATTACTTTGTCCTTTCTTGGCTTTAAACTTTTAGTTTAATTCTAAAATTAAAAGGAAAGCTAGTGCAAAAATTAAAATTGGAAAAATACACCACCAGTGTGCTACCTTCCTCTATAATAATCCTAAAATACCCAATAGGTTGTCGAGTAGGACTATTGGGTTGAAATTTGAGATCCTAAGTGGCCAAGCATCCCTTAGTGGAACAAGGTATATTAGATGGCTCTTATCTAGCTCCATGAATATATGACAACCCCTCACCAAAACTAGTCTTGCACACCTCTTGAAAGAGCCACTCAATTAACTCAATCCTAGCCTAACATGCCTCAATAAAAAAAAGACTGTCAAATGCCTTTAAGAGTTTGGAATGAAATGCCCAACTAACAAGCATAGGAATGCAAGAGCTCGACCTATGATGGGGGAAGAAGTACAGAAGGCCAACCCAGAAGAAGTTAAAACAAAAGGTCAACATCCCGCTTGGGGGTTGACAAGCTCAGCTATATTTGTAGGAAACCAAGTAAAAAAAAAACAGAGGAAGTCAAGTGCTATCAAATACGTCACTTTGAGCTTGGGAAATTCAGCAATTCATTCAAAAAATATTACAATGTCAAACACCTAAGAATTATTATAAGGTAAGCAAGATGCGCCTATAGGACCTTGGAAGCTACTAAAGTCTCTTACAAATTTCCAATAAGTTAGAATTCTATAATGGTAGTCAGTTTGCTCCTCTTCTATTCCCTTTAACGTCAAAGAAGACTAGGAATCCAGTAGGTTGGCACACTGGAGATCTCACTCTTCTAACCTTTAATAGAAGAGAAATTAGGAGGCTTTTATTTGGCTAGAGAGATACAATAAACTCCCTTGCCGAAGTGGATATTATTGTTGGTGTAATTAGCCTTCAAGATTTCGATATTTGACAATATATCTATGTCTGGTCAAGTTTAATAAAGAGTTATCCAAACAAGACCTGATGTTTAGAAGTGAGTGAAATCTAGTTAGGTCAAGATTAACCGGATGACTAGTAAGAGAAAATAACTGGAGGTTAGGTAAAGGAAAGTCTTAATTGGATGTTAGGCAAGGAAAAGTCCAAACTTATTGGTAGACCGAAAAACGCTTATAAAAGAAACCCCGAACACGACATCCAGATCACCAATTTTATTGCTACAACTCTCCATATATGCTTGAATTGACTCACGAAGCTCTATGACCGGGGAAGCTCCAGGAGGAGTGCGTGACACTCGAGACTTCCAGATCGTCTCGACAACATTGTTTGTATTACTTTATGTGCTTTACTTTATTCTATCTGTGTTTGTAATACAAACTTTGTAAAACAGATTTTTCCACCTCTGGAAAAGTTCCGAAAAGAAAATAAAAGCTAATGGACGGGCGCCTCCAGTACATAGGTCTTAGACTAGCAACCCTAGGGGTTGTGAACCAAGTAAAAAATCATGTGTCGTTGTTCTTTCATTATTATTATATTCCACTACGTACTAACCTTGATAATAAAGAAAAAACGGACACAACAAAAGCAACAAAGCGAATGATCGATATTCACCTCCCTCTTTATCGATCCCACAAAGCAATTAATAATGAATGAATGAATGAATGAATGAAAGAGTAAAAAAATTAATAATGAAAAAAATAATGGATAAAAGAAAGAAAAATTAAGAAGAAAAAAATTAATAGAGGAAAGAAATTACTTGTAAACAATAAAAAATAAACAAATAACTTAAATTTTAAAAAATAAATAAAAATTGCATTGCTACTAAAACCCCACAAAAGTCGTCATGTGGTCGCATTGCGACAACCTCGCACTGTTAGTTGGAAGGCAAAACAGTAAATTTCACATGTGCCAACCAATGCACGAAATTTAAGACCATGACTCAAAGCAATCTAAGCACCTTACAACATAAGAAAGAAACTCAACATTTAGAGAATTTACCAACCTAGGATATGGTTGAGAATCAATGCAAGTATGGGAGAAAACACAAACAAACAATAATCACAAGAGAGGTAGAAGTTTTTGCCCACTATAGGCGAAGGCCGTCAACATCCAATGGCTTGCCAAGTATGAGAAAAGTAGGGGAAAAGGCACATCACTCAAGCATCACATAGGAAGGTGAACCGCACTGCTTTAATTTGAGTAATAAGGTGCCCCTACATATCCCACCACCATTTTGAGGCACCACCTTAACCTTTAATTAAAAATTCTTCCTTCCCACACACCAACTCCCATTGTTGTTCTCTATACTAGTGTCACGCCAACCCTGAGACAAAAGGCAAAGCAATTAATATCAAGGATTTAGGACGAGGCAACCTCCAAGCACAAGACAACAAATCCCAAGGCTATAACTAGGCCCTTATGAAGGAGAGTTTTTCTAATGGAATGCCGCTATAACTAGGGCCTTATGAAGGAGAATAAGGAGAGTTTTTCTAATGGAATACCGCCATGACCAAGCGAGTATTTCTACAATGTCTCCTTCTAGGTCATTAATTTAGGTCAGACCTCCGTCTCTTCAAGACCCTCCAAGCTCAAAAGTCCTCGAAAAAATCTGCTCCAACCCCATTTTAGAAGCTCTAATAATATGTCAACATCAGGCATTAACATGCTCAAAAGCTTAAGACAGAAAATTTGTCATTAATATGATGTCTGTCAACCTACCATCTCAATGTTCCTCATCTGACTGTTCACTATATCATCCTTTAAATTCAGAAGTGAGTATCTGATTCTTGTGATGATAAACCCACATGCAAAGAATGTGAATGGATAGGAAATAGAAAGCAGGATTGCCATGATTCAATTATACTTTCAGATCAAGTATTGTGTTTACACATATAAAGCCCTTTTGTTAATCTCCATCAGTACCCAGTTCTCCCACATGGTTTTTGTTCAGGGCCAACCAGTATTAGAATATCATGAATGCCAAAGTCAGAAAGTGAATTGACTCAGCAGCAATTGGGCAACATATACCATGTTGTTGACTAGCATGAATTGGTATATTGGAGTTGTCATGCTTGGTTGAGTTTATGGTTGGCATGCTGCTATATGCAAGCCACCCTAACTCATTTAAAGAGGTATAAAGCAATAAACTTACAGGCTAAGAAAATTTTTATGTTGAGAATGTCACACATTTCTTTTGTTGTTACTACAATGTTGTCACCTATTATGCAAATTATGTAGGATCGATGGGTGCACTAGAGGGGGGATGAATAGCACGATTCGTTCGTTCTTTCTATCACAAAGACTAACAGCGGAATTAGATCAATAGACAAGGACTCGCGGATTTTATTTGGTTCTTAACCCCCCATGATTAGTACGTCCAAGATCTATATACGGGAGTCGTCCGTCCACTAGTGGTCTCTTTTCTGGATGTTTGTTCGGAGGCAGAGAAATCCGTCTTACAGTCCAAATAATAATAAAGCTAAATGCAAACAAATAAGACTTAAAAGAATAACCAAACAATCGTGTCGAAGCCGATTTGGAAGTCCTGAGCATCGCACACTCCTCCTAGAACTTCCCCAATTGCACAAGCCTGACTCTGTTCGTGTTCAGCAACACCACAGGATGATGAATGAGGCAAGGTTTAAAATCTCGACCCGTGCCGAGGTTTCGGTCTCAGACCGAAACGATACTGTTTCGGTATCGTAACGTGCTGTGCCGGTAGAGTTTCGGTACTTTTTTATTTATATATATAATAATTATTAGATAAATATATTTATTGTGTATAATTTAAAAATAAATTATATATTGATTTGATATAAGTTCTCAATTATTGACCATTTTAATATTGTTAAACAAAAATAAATAAATTAAGTTTGAGCGATAGTTTTCTAATTAATTATTTTAACTAAATTAAATAGGTAAGAGTTTAACTAAATAAGTAAACAACCATTTTGATATATTTATTTAATTCATAATTCATCCTTAAATAATTTTTATCATAAAATTATCATTAATTAAATTATTTAAATAATAATAATAATTAATTAAATTTTTTTAACAGATTAAATAATTTATTAAAATTATTTAACATATAAATTTAAATTAATTTTTTTAATTTTTAATAAAAATAAATTTATATATTATAATTATATTAATTAATTAATAGTAATTTATTTAATTAATTATTAATCTATATAATATATACATAATTACAGTTTATTATATAATTAATTATTAATTAACAATTATATATATTAAATAATACTTTATATATTTATATATATTAAATAATATATTTTATAAAAATTTAATATATCACTGTTTATATCAGTTTCAATATAACGGTTTTAAACCGTTATATTGAATTTCATTTTAAATTCTTTTTTAAAATACAACTTTTACTCATCGCGATCGATCGCGATTCCGCCCGCGTAGGTGCCCGCTCGCCGCTCGCCGCTCGCCGCCTCGCCCCTCGCCGCCTCGCCGCCTCGCCCCTCGCTGCCTCGCCGCCTCGCCGCTCGCCCGATTTCCGACCGAAGGATTCCGCTCGTCGATCGCGCGAGAAGGAATCGATTTCAATTCCTTCTCGCGTGATCGACAGCTGCTCGCCGCACTGCAACCCGACGAAACCGAACGGCGCTGACGCGAACGTCGCGCGCGTGCCGGTCGAGTGCCGGTGCCGGTGCCGGTCCCCGAGCGGAACGGTAAATTTCGGACGTATCGCCCGATTCGGCTCGGTATTTTAATCCCTGGAATGTGGCGTAGAATTGATATCTTCTGGTGCTCCACGCTGAGGCCCCTTATATAGACCTTTCCGGGCGTCTGGATTCTTATTTGGATGCCTAGATCTGATCCGACCCGATCCGATCTCTTCAGTATTATCGAGGGCAATTCTTCTTGATCCGGACGCTTGGACCATCCAAAGACGCTTGGATCGTACAGGCACTTGGAATAAGATCCGAGCGCCCGGATTCAATCAACTCAGGTTTGACCTGAGTTAACTTCGGACTTGATTTGGCTGCTTCTGTTTGCTCTGCTTATGCTTTTTCCATCTTGCTTCCAGCTCTTGGTCCCTGCAAGATCAACCTTCCAGCTCCTAATCCCTGCAAGATCAACATACAAATAAGCAACTTAAGTCTACCTGTAGTCCGTCTAATCTACTAGGCTTACCTAAGTCTTATACTGTAGGTCTAACCTACTAGCTTACCTGTGCCTAACTTCTAATTAAGACTAGTCACTTCTATAGGCAGACTTCCCACCTGCCAAATATCTTGTTTGGATTTTCCCTTGCCTAACCTCCAGTTAGAACTAGTCGCTTTCATTGGTAGACTTCTCACATGCCAAACATATAGTTACCCTTGACCTGTTTGGACTTTTCCTTGTCCAATCTCTAGTCAAGACTTCTTTGCCCAATCCTCCAGATCAGGACTTCCTCTACCTAGCTTCTAACTAGGTCTTCCTTGCCCAATCTTCTAGATCAGAACTTTCTCCACCTAGCCTCTAGCTAGGATTTTCGCTGCTTAGCCTCCAACTAGGACTTTCCCTGCCTAGCCTCAACTAGGACTTCTCCTTGCCTGGTCTAATCGACTAGGACTTTTTGCTAGTCTTCTGATCAACTTTGACCTGACTAGACTTCACTTACATCCAAACATTAAGTCCTATTTGGATTAACCCTTAGTCAAACAGACTAGACTTAAGTGTATTGTCAAACATCGAAACTCTAGAAACAGACTAGTGCTCCTTGC
>NC_133865.1:5575-45057 GCF_044706935.1 Curcuma longa | reverse complement strand
TCGTGACTTCCATTTTCTGATTTCTCCCTAGATAGTACTGTTCCGTGCCAATTAGCACCATTCCGTGCTAAATCTCCCTTGGAGTATCAAAGCTAGGTAACTAGGTTTAAGCTTTTTGATTGCCTTTTCGGTTATATTGAATAGTTAAGTTAATTGTAGTGTTGCATTCATTGCTTGCATCCTGTTTTTCATTACTGCAAGTGGATTGCTGTTAGGATTTTATTCAGTGTATTTTGATTTCAACCAGCATTAGATTTGCATCCATTTAAAGTATTGCATTCTTTATTTTCATTGCATTCCAAAAATACCAAAACCCCCATTTTATATTCAACAAAACCCAAAAACACGACACCTAAGCTAAGTTAAGCAATTATCTACTAGTCCTTGGAAAAATACGACTCGAGACCCCTTTACTGCATTTAGTTGAATTCACTGTGGGTTTTCAATAAATTTACAAATTCTAATTTGAAGCCCTATCGTGACACCTAGTTTAGGGTTATCAGTGGCTCTCCAAGATCTCTCCCCCTTTTTAGGGCTCTTAAGGGGGTCTATTTATGGGCCCCCAAGAAATGCCCTGAAATTCGGCCAGGCACGCCCCCGTCACACGGCCGTGTCTGGGAGACACGGCCGGGTGTGGTCGCCCAGCTGTGTTGGAGACACGGTCGTGCCTATGAGGCATGGCCAGGAAGAGTTGAAGCTCTGTCTTAAGGCATTGTGCCTGTGAGGCACGGCCATAGGAATTCTGTACTCGGCTGGGAGACACGCCCATGCCTGTGAGGCACGGGCTGAGGCTGGCGCTTCTCTGTTGGAGGACACGGCCGTGTCTGTTGAACACGGCCATGTCTTGGCATGATCTTGATGAAGAGATACGCCCGTGTCTATGGGACACGACCAAATACAGGGGCTTCTCTGGTGGGAGACACGGCCGTGTCTGTGAGACACGACCATGTCTTTTGCTGCTGCAGGAGGAAGGCACGGGCGTGCCTTTGAGGCACGACCAAGGCATGTTGGATCTCTGGTTGGGAGCACGCCCGTGCTATGTAGACACGGTCCATGGAGGTGATAGACACGGCCGTGCCTATGAGGCACGGCCCTGTCTTGCCAAGTCTTCAATGAGTGCTTCGTTTAACCTGTTTTGCTCCGTTTTCCGTCCTGAAACACACAAACACACAAGCAGTCCTCCGAACTAGGAAATAAAGAATACGATGTCAAATGCACAGATAAGTGTGTAACATACATAAGATACCGCATGAAAAGCATAAAGATGTGTGAATAAAGTGTAAGAAATGGTTATATATCCTACGCACATCAGTAGACAAAGAGCCATGTGCCACCTCATGAAGAAGACCAAGAGCCATGTCTCTTGGTATTACATGGAGGTATATAACCCTCCTTTAGTGGCCGGCCACTTGGGTTTTTATCTAAAGTAGATCTAGGTTAGAAAATAAGTATGTGAAATTTTATTCTTTTAAATTTCGCACGGATCCGGTGGCTTAGCATTTCGGGATTTCCGCAACGCAAAACCGATTTTTGCGGCCCGAAAGTTCTAACATAAGTAACCCTTTCCGATGTTAAATTTTTTCAAATTCTTATCGAGCATATATTGTTCAACCCAAAAGCTCCTAGATCCAATGTTTAGTGGTAGGTATTGTTTGCATTATTTCTTTATTTGGTAGGCTTACAAAATTGTAACACACAATATTGTCATTAAGATTAAACCTAATAAAATAATATAATTTATGTTTTAATTGTGGGTTGAATTAAAGGATATAGATTTTGTGGGTAGAAGTCTGCTTGATTTCTATTAACTTAAATGGATTTGAGGTTATCTCCCAGTCACCTGACTCCCTCTCGATCATCTAAAATCATCAAATTTTGCTTCCGTACACTTGATGCACATAATCAATATGATATAGATTTTTTACTTTACTCGTGTGTACCTTGGCTAAATGTTTATGTCCCAATTGACCCATCTAGTATGATTTATCAAGCCAAAGCTCCCAACTGCCTCCACTTGGACTTGTCTGTCAAGCCACAACTCCCAGTTGCTAGGAGCCTCCATTTGGACTTGTCTGCTAAGCCATTGCTCCTAGCTGCCTCCACTTAGATTTGCTCTATCTAGTTTCTAACTAGGATTTTCCTGTTTGATTCCCAACCAAGACTTCCAAATGCTTGGTTCTTAATCAAAACTTTGCACTTACCTAACTTCACTAGGACTTAGCCAATTTATCTAATTCTTAATTAGGACTTACATCTATTAAGTAACCTGCTTTACTTTATATAAAATCATCAATTCACAACAACCTAACTTTACACTTAGTCATACATCAAAATACTGAGTTCATTGTGGTGTTCCGAGCACTAACACATGAAGTCAGGTGTGTAGGTTTAGCAGTCGAGTACGACACTCGACTATTATGCACGGGGTCAAGCATAGTACATTTTCTAATCAACTAGCGCACTCAACTATTCCACTCGACTCAAGCATAAAAGGTTTAGTAGTCAACTATGATACTAGACTATTGTACAAGAGTCAAACATAGTATGTTGAGCAATCTACTGTTGTGTAAGAATCAGTTGATTGTTTATATATCACTCGACTGTCGCCCTCGACTATTGTGCAAGAGTCGGGCACAATATATTGAGCAATCAACTATTATGAAAGGATCAATCAATTGATGCTAAGGATCAGCCGACTACTGCTATGTGGTTTGTGTTTTCTAGGATTTTCATATATCTATTAACACAAATGTTACTGAATTGAATTAATATAATTGCCAAAGTAAGACATATTAAGTAGATTTAGTATATTTTATGCAAATAGTGTAGGATCGAAGAGAGCACTAAATGGGGGGTGGGGGTGAATAGCGCTATCTTGTAGCATTTTTTGGTTTCGTAAAATTGACGAATGCGTTCGTTTGTTCATGAATTAACTTAAACAGAGATCAAGTTGCAGCGGAAATAACAATTACGAAAATCACGAACATAAGAAGACAAGTTTTTTTACTTGGTTCACAACCATAAGCTACTACTCCAAGGCCCACGATCTTTGATCATTTATGTTTGAGCAATCCACTAATTAACTCCTTCCTTATGGAGAGGAGTTGTAACGATTTACAAAATTAGAAATACGATAACAACTTTGTCGTACTTAAATTAAATGCATATAAGTAAATCGTTACCAAATCATCGGAGATTGAGATAAAGATTTGCAGTGCAGAACTTTGGCGTTACGACGGCTTCCAAGGTGATTGTTCGCGTGCAGATTGTCGTCGGCTTGTTATGGAATCAAGTACCTTGCTAGGCTACGGCGAAAGGAAGCCGGAGGAGGGAAGGGAAGGAAAGGCCTTCTCTCGTCTTATCTTAAGGACGATCGAGAGGATCCAACAACAGTGATCATGCGAACATGATGCAAGAGACGGCGTCACGAGTCCTCTTCACACAGCTAGGGCGGTCGGTGACGACGACGGTGATACTCCGATGGATGACGAGCAATGAAGAGCAGCGTCGCACCGTGGGGAAGAAGGAGCAACAGGAGCGTTCGCAGGACTCAACTCGGGCAAATCGTGATTCCCTTTTATAACAAGGAGCTACAGTAACCCTAACCCCATGCGGCTACCGAAAAACCAAAATAAAATCCAAAAACCTAATTCATGTTAAACCGGATCGGTTTGGTTCAGATCTCTACTGTAGCAAACCAGATTTGATCTTGATTCGCTTGGTTCACTAACCAAACGACCTCTAATTTGACCCAAATCAGTTTTGTTCAATTTGTCTTCCCAAGATGAAGCTTCTCATTGCATTTGTTTTGCCAAAATCTCTTCCATCATAAATCAAACTAAGTTGGTTCAAAATTAAATCCTTTGGTTCACTAACCAAACGACCTCTAATTTGAACAAAATCAGTTTCATTCATTTCGTCTTCGCAAGATGAGTTCCATACTTCACCACTAACAACAAAAGAATTTTCCTGTATCTTACAAAGAAGAATGAAATGAGACATCGGAGAAATTATAGGATAAGGAACATTAAAATGTAGTTTTGCCGATGAAGGTCAACTATATAGGTGGAGTGTGAAAGATGACATATGGATCTAGTTGATAGCTCAAGTGCATTCGAGGGATGAGAAACTTGATAAGAGATAGACTCATTGAAAAGGTGCTTAATGGGAGAGATTATACTTGTGAGAGGATAGTTCTTAACTTATATGAAGATTTGACCATTAGGATGGTCATAGTTGACAATCTAGTTGATTGAAGAGTGTCTTTCATCATTTTATGATTGAGTAGACCAAGGAGTCAACTCAAGTGTATCAATTAGTGAATAGAATGTTTTTGTTTAGGACTGAGTGTGTGGTTAGTCCACCGTTGAAATGATCCAGTTGATTATTGGTAGTTAATGATTCAATCGATTGAAGAGTATCTTTAGTCGATTTGTGGTTGAGTCAATTAAGGAGTCAATGTAAGTGCATCAATTAGTGAGCATAATATTTTTTGTACAGAGCTAAATATGGATTGGTCAATTGTTGAGATAATCTAATCAACTGATGGTAACTAGTTGACTAGATAGTCGATTCAGACTAATCAATTAGTGAATAAAATATTTCTTTTGACTAAGTTTACTAAAGAATCTATTGATTAAAGATTGTTCGAATAATGACCAAATTCAATTGATAGAAGTTGTGTTAGAAAATCTAGAGAGAGTTGTTGATATGAAAAAGTTGTGTGATTATGGTTGAATGACTTAATAGGTTTAGTGCATTAGCTAATTAATGATGAAATCTAGTTGACTAATTAGTTTCTACATAGAAGAATGGTCAAGTCCATCTAAAGGCGACGAAGGCTTATAAAGGGGAGAAATGATAGCATTTTGGAGATAATGTTCACTATTGCATTCTTGTAACCTCTACGGTTCAATTGTAACTTCTCTCCCTCATTCTAAGCTTGAATTGCAACACCTTGTGAAGCTTGTATGAGGTTTCCATCTTCGAAAGAAATAAAAAAAAGGAGAAAAGCTAATGGGTTTAAGGGAGTAATTCATCGAAGGATTATAGACATTGGAGTAAGACTACTCAATACACACAAAGTGTACTAGTGTAATTCTACAGTCAAGACAGACAGTATCCGAATTACACTACAACCGTTCTCGATGGGTTGTCCAACACCATCTTGGTTGTGAGCCTTATTTTATAATTCACAAGGAACCGATAATCATGGTCTTCTGTGTCTCACAGACACCAAGTTATCTACAATGTAAACTAAAAGGACTTTATTGCAAAATGCACTATTTGCAATCATTTGACCAAATCATGATTTCTTATTTCTTAAATGTTTACATATAAAAGACCTAGTCTTTTCAGTATACTTCCTAACAATTATATTTTCTGGACAAGGAAGAATTGGTAGTTTGAACAGATTGCCAGGCTATTATTAGCTTCTTTCAGAAGTCTCCTAATAATAAGCCATCAAGAGTTCGCTGGTTGGCTTTTACTGATTTTATTACTGGCATGGGAATTCCTATTCACTTCGAGCATATTGATAGCAAAGACAATCAGGTAGCTGATGCATTATCCCGTTTAATAACTTGTCTTGTTCCTACAGGATGGTTGGATGCAGTAATCGACGACCTGGACATGATAGTTCCAGCCCTACAAGAGTTGCAGGAAAAACCCAGCCCAGAGGCTCGTGGGCAGATGATCCAGAGTTTACAAGTATTGACAGGCTGGATAACCGATATCTTCACCTCTTGCATTATCAGCGTATGCGGGACCAGCAAGGAGTATCTCTCAATGAATACCTCGCAGAATACAAAGACATACAGCAACAGCTGTATGAGTTGGAGCAGCAAGCAGCGGAGCACGTCATCAAAGCCATGGAACAATACCGGACGCTGCACTTCCTTAAGCTGCAAGAATTCAGAAGCCGACGAAGTACTACAGGAAACAACTTTTATGATAATTGGTACCCAGTTGTCAAGCAGATCAATGATCAACTCGAATCTGCTGCAAACCTTACCCGTGAAGCAACAATCAGAACCGCTACTTTTAAGCTTCAGTAGTGAGTGCGGAAGTGATGGGCCCGCTTTAATAATGTAAGTACTAGATTCCTCCTTTATGCTGCTAAGTGGAGGAAGATAATATAAAATAAAATTCCTGAATGGATTGAGCCTCGGGGAGCCGTTCATCCAGGAATTTTAGTGTGCATTATTGGTGTGCTAGTGGAGAGGCATCTGTAAAAGAGGGATTGATGGGAATGTCGATGGGGCCCAATGAGCACCCGATTCTTATCTTTCCTCCTTACTAGCTCTCTCTATATAAGTGTGTGTATTATATCGTTGCAAGGCACGCAGTACATCTTACTACAAGCCTTACTTCGAGTACGAGTCTTGTGAGTCCTGTAAACAAGCTTGAAAGTTTGTAAGTTTCCTACTTTTGCAATTTGAATCTTGCTAAGTTTGAAGAGTTTTGCATTATTTCTGTTGCTTAAGTATCTCGTCGATTGTAGATCGTTCAAGTTTCTCAAAGCTTAAATAGAAACTTTTTGTTAACTAAACCCTTCATCAAGTAGATTGTGTTAGTACAATCAACCTTTCTTAGTGATTGGGCTAGTATTAGATTTTGATGTTTGAAAAAAGAGTATAAGTTAGTATTTATTATTGTTGATATGCATATTGAATATTGTAGGACATAGAGAAATACACATAGAGATGACTTAGCATGGCCAAAGTTGGTTGATGACTCGATGGCTTAAGGTCTTTGGAGACCAAAGAAAGATATCATGAAACATCCAAGAGATCACGGGATCAGGAACATTAGAGTTTATCTAATCCAAGAAGTGGACTAAGTCAATAGGTATGAAGGATGGCACATAGAGGACTTGAGGGCTAGGGTGCATCCAAGGGATATATGGTTTGACGAGAGATAGCTTTAAGGCACATGTGTACTCTTGGTGAGTTTAGTGTTGAGAGCAAATGCACCTAGGTGAGGGTAGATCTTAACATAAGGGGACTCAATCTACCTTTGATTAGCCTAGTGTTTTTGTCAATCAACTAAAGGTGGACTCCAGTTGATTAATGCCTTGAGTCCACTCCAATTGATTGATGCCTAAATCATGAACTCAAGGTTTCAACTGTCAGATAGAAGTGCTTCTCACCAATAGTCTACTTTCTCTTGACACCTATCAAGTCATCTATTTATCAAGTCTATGCACCATACTTGACATAAATATTAGTAAATACAACATATACCTAACTTAGACCCTTTGTGAACTCATTAAAACAATCTGAGCATACTCGACCACTTGGGGCATGGTTTCACTAATATTGGACATTGTATATCCATTTGTACATGCTCATATAGCAACACATAGTAGGGTGGTTGCTTCTCTATCTTTGAAATCACACATCAAATTTTTTACTAGGTGCATAAGATAATAGTCATGGTGTGCATTAGAAAAAAATCTCTTTCGTGGTAGTTGTTCCGGCCTAACACTGCTGATGGTCAAGCCACCAATCAACAAACGATCTAACGTATGCAACCTTTGGAAGACCCTACTAATGAAGATGAAGAGAACCTGAAATACACTTCAACGGGAGGTTAGGCTGGTGTTAGGGAGTCCTAGCAAGCCACTCCGATGCTCAAGTTATGATTTTATGGAAGAGGAGAGGAATCTCCAAGAAAAGGAGAAGAAAAAGATGAAGGAGAGAGAAGAGAAGCTAAGAGGAGACCTAGGATAAACCTTTTTTAGAGTTTATATAGCCATCGAGGTGCTTTGCTACATCGACTAGAGCTGCATCATTAAGGGAGCATACGAGGAGACCTGGTCTGACATCCATTGATTGCTTTTGTTCCTTTTTAGTGTTATCTGCAAAAAAGAGGATATCTAAGGGGACCAGACCTGACAACCATTGATTGCTTTCTTTTCCTTTTGGTCTTATATGCAGAAAGAAGGGCATCCAAGGGGACCAGACTTTACAACCTCATAACCACCCTTTTATTCTTGTATTGTCATGTGTCTCAAGAACATTCGCAACCTTTATTCATGGGCCCACAAAAGACAGGGAGTCGAGGACTTATAGATGGGATATGGAATGATTCTGAGGACATGGGAAGTTAGGACTTAAAGCTGAGATGGTGTTTGAGGCCGAGATAGAGTCTGAGGTCGAAGTGGCATTTGAGGTTGAGATGGGGTTTGAGACTGAGATGACTTTTGAGTTTGACATGACTTTTGAGGCTGAGATGGCATAAGTCGAGATCGTGTCTAAGACCGAGATAACATCTGCAGCAGAGATGGAGTCTAAGACTGCGACGACATCTGAGATTGAGATAACTTTTGAGTCAGAGATGACTTTTGAGGCCGAGATGGTATAGGTCGAGATATTATATTGGGATTAAGAGCATGTACATCGATAGTAACAGAGGTTTAGTTCGATTATATAGTCAGTATAAATCGAACAATCCTCAGGTGGTCCTACTCAATACACACTAAGTGTACTAGTGTAATTCTATAGTCAAGACAGACTAAGACCAAATTACACTACAACCAGTCCAATGGTTTGTCCAATCCATCTTGGTTGTGAACACTGTTTATAATCTATAAGGAACTGATAACATGGTCTTCTGTGTGTGACTCCGCACACCATGTTTATCTACAATATAGATTAAGTGGACACTTGCATAAAAACTAAATGCAAACATTGACCAAAAGTAATTCTCATTTCAGAATGTTTTATTTACATTGATAGATAGGATTCTTGTATACATCCCAACAATTACTTTGTTCTTTGTTCATCAATATGCTTAAACTTATAATCTTTATTGTTGGTACTTGAACAAAGGAGAAGTAAGGGTTAAGGGGGAGAAAGTAACGACGCTTGTCATGATAATTACTCTTTCTTGAAAATTTATTTACTTATTCATATTTACTCTGATATTTATTACCGCTTTTTGCTGTATGTCAAAAAGGGGGAGAATGAAATGGTAAGTTAGGCCTTCATGATTATTCATGATTATTCATTCATACTTAGCATTTATGTTACTCATTAATGCTTGATTAACTCTGATTATAGCATGATTATTGAAGGCACTTATTGTGATATTATATATGTTGTATTAAAGACCTAACTTAAATGATTTTTGCCAAACATCAAAAAGGGAGAGATTGTTGGGGCAATTTTGCCCCAAGTAATTTGGATTTTAATGTTTGGCTGAATCAGTTTAAGTTAGGCAATGTTTGTGATCTAACATGTATGACTTGAGTTCACAGGAAAGTCCAGGAATGAAGTCTTGGCATTTGGTGAAGTCCCGGAGGCGCGGCCTCTTGGCAAAGGACGAAGTCCCGGAGGCGAGGCCTCTTGGCAAGAGAAGACTTAGCACGACAAAGTCGAGGGAAACGTCTCAAGCTAGTGCACGAGGCTTGTGGAAGGCGTTTGAAGACTTGTGTCAAGGCTAAGGGATGAAGAAGAAGCTAAAAAGGGAGTTTTCAGCTTGGTCAGTCGACTGGCCCTACCAACAGTCGACTGGGGTTGATCCGAAGAACACACAGCCAAGTTCAGAAGTATCAGTCGACTGAAGTTTGAATTCTAGTCGACTGGGGTCAAACAGAAAGATCAGTCGAGAGGTACAGTCGACTGGTACCAGTCGACTGATGTTGGAGCAGTCGACTGATAGACTACCGTTGGGTGACAACTAGCACATTAAATGCGTATTAAATAGCCGTTGAAGCCCATCAGTCGACTGGCCCTAGGAGCAGTCGACTGGTGCACGAAATTTTATAAAAAGAGTGGTCAACGTCGCAGAAAATAACACTTGATTCTTTCATCTTCCTGACAGCCCTCTGACATTGTAGAAACTCTTTCTCTTCCTCCTAAAACTTCACTATAAATCTTGTACGAGGAAGGAACTCTGTTGTAAAGGTTTCTCCACCTTCGAAGCGTGCTTCGAGAAGGAGATTGTTTCATAGTGGAATCGTCGGCTGCGTGTGTAGATCCTTGGATTAGTCACCTCGTTGAGGTGAATACCAAGTAAATAACCGGGTTAGCGTTTGATCTTTGTGTTTTATTATTATTATGTTGCTTCCGCTAACAATCTCGCAGAGAAAGATCGAAAAACGTTATTCACCCCCTCTAGCGAACGCCTCGATCCCAACAGGGTATACGTCTCCTTTTTCAAGGAGCGGTGAATCCTCTGTGGGCTATTCAAACACCTTCGGACACTTCGTCTTATACCCAATCATCTCGGGTCCACACTTCCTAAGAGATGCTTGCTTAAGATGTCAAAGTATAAGCCTCCATGACTAAGGTGACTTGAATACTGCAAGTCAAAGGAAACTCGCACTTAAGCTGCACTGAGATCTTCATTGACATACGATATCGAACCATATGAAGTCTCAAAGCAGGTCACTCTAATGAACTGGTTACCTTTAACCAGCATCCACATTTAACTCTCAACATCTAATGTTGACAGTAGTGAGATCAGCTGCTTGGCTAACCAAGGAGTTCAAAACGTGCTAGTCTCGATAGAATCGATGACGTCCACGCTCATCAATTCCTCGACTAGGGATAATTCCAATACGTTCATAATTACACGTGTAGAGATGATCACTAGTTATGATCCAATCACAAATTCTCTCACGCTATGAATCGTATTGCGGACATTCAGTATTTGAGTTTAAGATCCAATCAAACACATATGGAATGTGCACTCAAATAGTGAATTGCTATTTATCCAATAAATAGTATAACCATAAGGCGATTGCCTTAGGACATCTCTCAAATCTAACAGAACGTTCATTCAGAGGCGGAGAAACTCGTTTTACAGTCCAATAAATAATACAATACATAATGTAAAAGACTGAAAGAAAATAAACAAACAATTTCATCGATCTGGAAGTCCTGAGCGCACTCCTCCTGAATCTTCCTCGGTTGCAAGAGCTTGACCTCGTTCGCATTCCGAATCACCACTAGAAAGAGAGGAAGGCTTGCAGTTGATGTCACTGGTTGTGCACGTCCACCCTCCTTTTATAGCACCTTTCGATCGACTGGAATATCATTCAGGTCGACCCCATGTAGACTGCCGATCTACTATCTCCACAGCTGACTCGGCCTTCAGGTCGACTGGAACCACCATTCAGGTTGACTCCAATCTGACGTGGAGGATCTGGATAGACTTCGGCTTCCGCAGCGTTTATCCACTTCCGGTCGTTTGGAATCAACAGTTCGATCACTTGAAACAAATTGACTTAAATTTGACCTTAGTTGACTACGAGCTTGGTTCAGCTATTTTTGTTTGCTTCACTTCTGCTTTCTCCATCTTACTTCCAACTCCTGGTTCTTGCAAGACAAGCATACAAACAAACAAACAACTTAAACCTTACCCTGTGGGTCTAACTTCGAATTTTTATCAAAATCTTGGGTTAGCTGTTCCCACACTAAGAACGCGCCCTTACCCACTCCACTCGAGAGAAGTTTTGCCAACAAGTCTTCTAGACTTGTTGGACTTCCCGTTTAGTCATGATCCTCGGCCCCTAAGAATTTGCTGCTGTGATTCGGTCCTCCAGACCGCCCAGACTTCAGTAACCCTCTAGTCCTCTTGACCATACTCGATTGGACTTTGACCATGCTTCTCGGTCCTCCGACATTGCATTGACTTGCACCTGATGCACTTGACCTTGCAAAGACTTCTGCCCGATCCTCCAAATCAGGACTTGCCTTTGCCTAGCCTATAATTTAGGACTTTCCCTTGCCTACCCTACAACCAAGATTTTCCCTTATCTAATCTTTCAAATCAAGACTTCCATTGTCTAGTCTAACCGACTAGGACTTCTTGCTAGTCATATGATTAAACTGACCTGACTAGACTTCTAACTCACATCCAAACATTAGATTCTGTTTGGATCAATCCTTGATCAAACTGACCAGACCTAGGTGTATTATCAAACATCAAAACTCTAAGCAAGACCTAGTGCTTCTTGCACTAACAACATCAAGTCTGACCAGTTGAAGAACAAGACTAGCCCATCAAAAAATAATTCAAGTACCATCACATGTTCCATTCCAAGTCAAGAAACATGATGCTCAAAAGATATATGCCTGAACACTAAGCTCAAATACTCAAGAATGAAATATCTTAGCACTAACCCCTTGTGCTTAGGAAACATGATGCACCTCAATACCTAAACACTGAATTTTGAAACCAAGGGTTTAGAAAGCTAACATCCAAGCATTGACCACTTGTACTTAGAAATGTTGCCCCAAAGTCGAGCCCGATGCTTGTATGTCAAACCTGGTGTTCGGAGGTCAACCTGGAGTTCGGATGTTGGGTCTATGATGAGCGTAGATCATATAACATTTTTAGTCTTGTTTTAACGCTCATCTACTTGTGATTCATTGCATATGCTACACTTTGTCATACCTTATTCTTTTATAATTGTATATTTCTACTCTTTTGCTCGGAGATCTGCTCTTCATATTTTTTGAATAACAGGATGCGATTTAGAGCCAAAACGATGCATTATTGATGGTGGAGCAAGGAATGGAGATTGAAGCACATTTTGATGAGTTTGGGAGCCATTTGAAGTGTTTTAGAGGCTCCCGGGGCCGTGTTTGACCTCCCCAGGCCGTGCCTCACAAGGCATGGCCGTGCCTCAACTTGCCACGGCTGTGCGTGCCTCACAAGGCACGGCCGTGTCTCATCATTCCAGGGTTGAAAACACGGTCGTGTCTCAGCTGGACTGCTCTGCAGACCAAAAGTAAAACGGCCATAACTCTTAGCTCCGATGAAACCACGGGACGTACCATATACCAAATTGAAGAGGACTTCAAGATCTACAACTTTGCTTCAGAGTGTTTTGACTGGTTCCAACTCTATGATGCGCTAAATGGCACGAACGTGCCCACCTTCTAGATGCAGTCCAGGCAGGGGGTGCCAGAGGCAAGGCAGGGGTGTGCCTTTGAGGCAGGGGCGTGCCTATGAGCGAGGCAGGGGCGTGCCTCCATCCAGAAAGACAACTGCACATGGTCGTGCCTCACAGACACGGCCGTGCCAAATTCCAAGCTTCAACAGAACATGGTCGTGCCTCCTAGACACGGTCGTGTCTCCTTTCCAGTGCCACGCCTAGACATGGTCGTGCCTCACAGACACGGCCGTGCCTACAAACAGAGAAGCGCCTAGACATGGTCGTGCCTCCTAGGCACGGCGTGTGACGGGGGTGTGTTGGGGGCGTACTTGGGCTCTATAAATACATCTTTTTGCACCCTTTGAAGGCATCTTGGGTCATTCTCCAAAACCCTTGGTCTTGGCTTGGCGGCGGTGCCTCCCCCTCTCTAGGGGAGGCCCTAAACACTCCATCCTTCGCCGATCCACCTCACCATTCATCTCCATCAGTCCATCCTACATCGGAACAAGAAGATCCTCAAGAGGGTGACCACGCTTCAAAGATAAGTCTTCCCTTTTCTTGTGGATGACTATTTTCATGTATTCCTCTTGTGAACTTCTTGTAATGGAGTAGATCGCTGAGTTTAGGATGTAGGATGAACATCTATGTAATGATGGTGATGTATGAACTAGTTTATGTCATTTTCCCTATTCAATGAGATGTTTACATTTGTTTCATGTATCATGTGCCTTGAATGTGTTTGATAAAATGTTTGTGTGAGCGCATATGCATGATTATGAGGGGTAGATTACTTTGTAGGGAGATCCTAGGATCGTATACCCGGGACGCCTCGTGACAGGAGGAGAGTCTTAACCAGACCTTCCGAGGTGATCCCTACATAGTGGTAAACTCCCATAAGGGATAACTAACGGTTACTCATTGTTGGGGAGAGATCTTTAAAAGGGTACCCTGTGACAGAGGGTAGGATTCTAGTAGTATACTGGGACGCCTCGTGACAGGAGGAGAGTCTTAAACCGGGCTATCTAGAATCATCTCAAACCGACATTAGTAACATTAGAACACCATCGATTTATGCCAACAAAGCCTGACGAGGTCGAGTTGGTATTTTGGTTAGAATCCCTACAAGGTGGTGAACATTGAGAGTAAGGGAACAAACATGAATTAGGGATATCGCCTAGCATTGATGTGAAACCGAAGTCCTAAACTTATCCATCTCACCCATAAGTCCCAAGCCAACCTCTCTCTTTCTTCACCACACACAACCAACAATCCTCAACCCAACCGTTTCCTTTGAAGTCTAAACAACTATCTTAGTGATATCACTATAGCTAATACACAGTCCCTGTGGTTCGATATCTTTTTATTACTTGACGACAACCGTATACTTGCGGAAGCCTATCAGTCTAATGTTTGAAGGTCGAGCCTAGTGCTCGAGCAACAAATCTAATACTTTGGAATCCCGCTTGGCCTATCGATGTCAAACTTGTGCTCAAGCATCAAGCATGACCGGTTAAGGAACAAAACCGATCCATAAAAAAATAATCCAAGTACCATCACATGTCTCCTTTCCGGTCAAAACTAAAGAGCATAATTGAATGAAATTTGATTAAGCATGTTAAATAACACCTCCTTCTGCTAAGCCATCTTCCGTCTCCCCTCACACCAACCTTCCCACTCCGCATCAATAATTTTAATCAAAACTATAATTAACAACTAAAACTACTCTAAGATAATATAATTTTAATTAAAATTGCTATAAAATAAATAGAAAATAATATTTCAAATATAAAATTACAAATAGATAAATATTCTTTAAACAATACAAGTAATTGAGGTGCCTTCTTGATTTTCTACCTCTACTTTTAACCCAATTTATTTTCTCCACTCAAAGTCTTACCTCCTGGAATGTTGTCGACTCCATTGTCCTTTTCACGCCCGTTTGTAGTCAGATTAATATAAAATTTCCTTGATTAATCCTCACCGATGAATCTCACGAATATTTTAGCAAAGCAAGAGTGTGAATTTGACACCCGAGAAGTAGAACCATCACCGCATCCCAATAATAATATAACAATAGCATATATGCATCGATCATATATATCCGGCCAGCTAAAACGAAACAAACAAAAATAATGGACAGTGTCACTGAAGCTCGGCAAGAACAGATCGAAAGGTTACATTCAAAGCAACTATGAGCAACAAAGTATAAACAAGACAAGAGAAGCAATATAAGAGGTTCTTTTACCCAAAGCAGAAGCCAGAGGAGGCGGCTTTCTACCAAGGCTTTAGGTCTCCTTTTGGACCAGCAGTCCAGTTCAGAATTTTCTGACCAGATTTAAGATAAACAGATTCATCATGCGGCAATTTCCGAGCCAGTCCATTCAGTATCTGATGGAAGGCATCGCCAGGTTGTGCCGGTTGAGGGAATAACATCGCCTGCTTCATCGAAGGGTTAGCAAGGAGACGTTGTTTTCTCAGAATTACCTCTATGGGTATTGAGGTTAGAATGGTGTCCAGTTTTGGTACATCCTCCTCGGCTACAGACACACCAATTTCCTCCCATGGTATCGCATCTGCAAATGGAAGCACTATATCATCTGCTATGACTACTGGTATGCACCCAAACACTACTGCTTCCACCAATCTAGGACTCCATGGTGCCCAACCCAAGGGGCACAAGCAGAACACTGCTCGCTGCATATCTTCATAATAAGTGGTAGGATGCTCAGTAGAGATGTCGAAAAGTGGGTTGTTCTTGAAGTTCTCCCAAACTGATGCCCGGGCACCTCTACTCAACATAAAGTGGTACGACATGCCATTGAACATCAGTAATCTTTATGTTTTAACATAAAGAAGTGAGTTAACTTAGTTGTAGTTAAAAGCTCACCTTGCATAGTATCCACCCTCTGGATCATTCCCTACATCATAAAATAAACCTCGAAAATAAACAAAGATGGAACGAGGAGTGTTTGGAGGAATTAGATGAGCCTGCATTTTCTGTGGAGGGGCATATGGAGGAATAACAATTGAGCCATCCTTCAAGCAAACATGATTTCGTTGCCCAAAGGTCTGAACCAGTGTGGCACGCTTGAGTAAGTGCAGGATTCCTCGTTCAATGGCTTTTTCTTCCTACAGTATCAGAATTAGTGATTTCAACGAAGTAGCAAAAGAAATTATGTGAAATAGCAGAAAAATAGTTTACCAAATGAGAAGGTTTAGTAGGGAAATTATAGAAATCTCACCTGATAGTGAAAACATGCTCCAAAATCGTGTGGTGTAATAAAGAAATGGTCAGCCCCTTCAGTTCGGTTCCAGTAAGGCCAAGTAGTGGATATCAACTCTATTGCGCTTCTCATCATCCGTGGTGATTTGAAGGGCAACGGGAGTCCATTAGGAGTTAAGTCACAAGTGGTATAAACAGGCGTATAGAACCAATCAGCTTCTTCAGGATTGTAAGTTCGGACTGGGCTTGAGAGCAGAAACCGATGCATGTATATTTCAGCAGCAAACATGTGATTGAGACATCTGGGATCCTTTTGGAGAATCTTTTTGTTGTACTTGCTCGGTAGCTCATACACAAACACCTTCAACCTGCCAACAGGATCATCCTCTAGAACATCGCCCGCACTCCCTGCAGTAAAGTCTCATTAATCAAAGACCACCATAGATCCTCCTAAAAACTTCAGCAATCTGAGAGATATATATGTTTGGCCATGAGTATGGTTCAACCAAAACAAAAAGAGAAAGAATGAGCATCATTAAACATGTAAACCATACATGCACGCTTTGGCCACGAGTAATTGTAGTTATAATTTGGGGTCTAAAAGGTAGGTCTTACTTGGAAGTGAAGAGCACAGACATATGCTGATATTACAAGTTCAAACAATCCATTGAAAATTTTGCCCTTTAAGAATTAACCAAAATAGAGGATTTTGCCTTGCCAATAATGTCAAATTAATAGAAGAGGGCGCACATGCATCATAAGGCATGCACTTGCAGCTAATTGTTATGGTCTGTTTTACTCTTGTATGAGTATCTAAATAGGTGTAGATCTAAGTGCTCGACGTGGTTAAGTGCCCGCCACAATTATTGATAAAAATTTACACACGAGCGGTATAGGTGTCAAATGTCCACTTGGAGTGGTGGTGCCTAATTATTAGTATCCATAGGTATCAAAAGGTAGATGAAAAGTTTAAGAGATTATGATGGCAAGCACTTTCAGCTGAAGATCATCAAGAGATGATTGCATAAATAACTAGATCAATGAGAAATTAAGAACTTCTTCAATCTCGAACAAGAGTACTTAATTTTGATGCCAAGGTTGTTTCTAAGTGTGAAAATATCAAACAGTATTCAAACATAGAGGTTGCAATTTCCATACCATGCTAACTTGTGACAAAAGATCCATAAATAGGAGTGGATTGATAGTGAAATTGTGATGCAATAACACTCGAACCTGATGGAACCCTCAATAACTAAATATTTCCATAGTGATTTTTCCTTAAACTAATGATTTTATCCATGCTTTTTGTCCAAAAAGAATTCAAACCAATGTTTAAAGTTTCGAGCTGCATGGAAGTTCAGTCTTTGACTTGAACGATACTATTTCAGTATTATGCCAATGCTTTGATGTATGATGTTGGCAATGGATTGGAATTGAAGGAAGAAAACGAAGCATAGGGAGGAGACATTGAAAAATTATTGCATGACCAAAATCATGTTATTTAGGCAAGAAAGATAAATTAGAGGTTTTCTAGAAGTCTCAAGTGAATTGCATATAGATTTTTGAGTTGGACCATCACATTTTGGTGACTCAAATTTACACATTTTGGTGAGAAGACATTTCAATTCAAAAAACATCTAGTCAAAATGTGATTGGCCCATCAAGAGTTTCAATCAAAATCTCCGTTCCACTTCGTGATTTTCTTGTTAAAATGATATTATTTGTCATCAAAGAGTTTTTGTTAAAATCTCCTTGCGGGTCTGTCAGAAACATATGAACAACCATTAGAGCCTTCTAGAAAGCCTTTGATATAATTTTCTTGTCAAAATAACATGATTTAATTTGTGCTTGCAAGGAGATTTTTGAAAAAAAAAATAACTCTTTAATGAGCCATTTTAGATTTTTTAAAAAAAATCTAGAAAAAAAATCTAGGTGCATTCTTTGCCCTTACAAATCCATTGGTATATTTCATTTTTTTTAATAAAAAATTGGAAAATAAAGGATTTATTTAGTTCACAGTAAAGGGTTTTTCTGGTTGTGTGGAGAGAGAAAGAGATTGGGCAAAAATAAAATGTGGTGCTCTCTCTCTCTGTGAAAATCCTAAACTCAAGTCGACCTATTAAGATATCTTTGGAAAAAATAAAGAAACCTCAAAATAGACTTTTAGCAAAGGATTCATAATAACTAGATAAAATGCTATGAACCCACAGATCACCATCAAGCAAGAGTAGAAGAGAGAAAAGAGGAAAATCATCACGATGTCACACATCTCACAGGAAGAGTAGAAGTAAAGAGTGAACAGAAAAAAGTAGAAGTGCAGTCCTTGAATGAAATGCCTCCGCGTTCAGATCTAGTATGTAAAAAAAAAAAGCTATCCCCATCCCCAAAATAAAGAGAATAAATTTTTTTTTTAAAAAAAAACACGAGAGTTGAAATGAAAGCTCACCGGAAATCCTCTCGGTCAGGTGATTGGATTGGTGCTCGACTCCAACAGTCCCCCGGAAGAGGGAGTAAAGGATGAGCAGCGGCAGAATTCTAAAGCCGCCGGACATAGCCCTGCTCAAATCTGCCCGGACAGAGAGGATGCGACGAGAGGAAGAAAGAAGCAAGGTTGGACAGAGAAAGAGGGGAAGATTGCTCTCCTCGGAAAGGAAGGTGTTCGTTCTACTTGGGTCAACTCACCCCCCAACAGAAAGGAACGAGAAGAAGATGGTGCGCTGTTGCTTGGGGAGTGGGTTTGGGCTGTGGTTCGATGTGGAGTCGCTTGTGAGACGGAATTTATGGAAGGATTTATTTCAAAGGCAGTGTTACTTGAATTTGATGGGGAGTCAACGTCGGCAAGCAGAGGCGAGAGGTGTGATGTACCTTTCGCTGGCTCATTCATTTTTTCCAAGCACCTACCAAACTTTCAGCTGCCGTCCTCTCTTCCATTGCCTAACTTATAATAATTAATTGGTTCTCAAGCCCAAGCCACCAGAATTATCATTTTATCACTTAAATGCAATTAATTATAGGAGGGAGATTTAATTGATGGTCAGCAATCGCATTGCTAATTCCCTGCAGTGTTTAGAGTGAGATTTGAAAGCAGAATGGTACATCGAAACAAATCAAATGATATATATATATATATCGGATATAAACAGAATATAATGGCATGTGAGATTAACCTGAATTTAACGTTAAAGTCATTATTTTTTACTTATCGCCGTGAAACTCTTGCAAGCGCAAAATAACCTTATGCAGGGATTGGACGGTAACCAAGATTCCTCGTCTCAATGAGGAAGTAGAGAGGAAGGAGAGTCAACAATTCAAGATGCCCAAATGAATTTTGACCCCTTCCTTTTATATCAAGGCTCATCCTTCATGGATCGTCCACATAAAAGACTCATGATCTGTTAACCATTCATTAATATTAACCAACCTGATTATTAGATCTACATATTGAATCTACATCCATTTTTATAAACCTCCTTCATTCTATAAGCATTAGATCACTTAATGAGGTCTAATTCTTTAATAGTAATTAATTGTGTGTGTTAATTAAGTGTAAGTCTACTTTATGAAGACTAAAGCTACCAATGTAGATTTAATCCTTCAATCTCTCACTTGGACTATATTTGATCCCTTATGTTGAGTGTCGTTATGTGCATTTTAAAATTTTATTTAGATAAGCAAGCAGCAGAAGTATAATAATCTAAATTGCTACCAATGTAGACTTAATTCTTCAATCTTCCACTTAGGCTATATTTGATCCCTTATGTTAAGTGTCGCTATATGCATTTTAAAATTTTATTTAGATAAACAAGCAGTAGAAGTATAATAATCTAAATTATTACAACATACACATCATACATATATAAGGATACACATATATGCAGATATAATCGTAGAAATAAATAACATAATTAAATTATACCTGTTGGATGACGTGAAGCAAAAAACGATATCAATTAGCAACCTTTTGAAATATTGTCTCTACTCGTATCCATATTGAAATCTCTGTAAGACGACTTCACTAAGTCATGTGTTGTATCTCTGTGTCGATACTAGTCGAAGGAAGGAGACAAAGCGATCCGAGAGACGACTCACGGTTCAATTTGGTATCCAACGATACAAAGCAATTTGACGATACGAAATGAACTAAACAGAGGCGATGAAGTCGTCGTTCAGAAGTCTGAAGGCTCGCTGTCTACGAGGGACAGTAGGCCTAATGGCGTCAAAGTTCCGCCAACAATAATTACTCACCGGAACAATAAACAAGTGCGGTGGAAGAAAACCCTCGCGGTTGGAATAACAGGTGATGTTCGGCCAGTTGCTGCGCCCTGTGTCTAGCGGCATAGCTCCCAAGCGGTCGGTGGCTGCATTACAAAAAAAATATTGATTTTGCGATAAATTTTATGACGAATTAAAAAAAAATCATCGCAAAATATTTTACAACGAATTTTTTTCGTTGCTATAAAGTCGTCGCCAAGCTTAGCGACAAAATTTCTTGTTTCGTCATAGATATTTGTGATGAAAACTGAAATTCATCCCTAAATTCGTCGTAGATTTGCGACGAAAATTGAATTCGTTGCAAATCTACGACAAAAGCGTTTTCGTCGCAAATCTACGATGAAAATGATTCATCGCAGATTTGCGACAAATCAGATTTTCGTCGCAACTCTGTGACGAATTTTGGGACGAAATTATTTTCGTCACAGAATTCGTCGTAGATTGGCAACGAATCCTATTTTTGTCGCAAATCTGCCATGAATTTGGGGATGAATTTGGTGACGAAATAATTTTTGTCACAAAATTCATCGCAAAATTAAAATTTTCTTTCCTACCCCTTTATTTGTTGATTATCCCGTAGATACAATGCACGATCCAATCGGATCGAATCAAATTTTACAAATAACCTGTACACATATTAATATCAATCCACATCCACATATACATATCAATTCACACAAATTGAAATCACAAACATTCACGTCCATATATATCGTCAATCCATACTCTACAAATATACATATCAATCTACATCCAAATACACATATCAATTCACACAAATTGAAATCACAAACATCCACATCCATATATATCAATCCACACTCTACAAATATACATATCAATCCATATCATGATCGAAAATATTAATATCACTTCAGAACAACATCAATATCAAGATAATGAAATCCAAACCAGTACATCCAGTCATATAAATTCATATACAATATATGTAATGTCAAGAGGGCTGATCAGGACTAAGAAAAGATGCAATAGAATCATCATACTCGTTTTTGCTCCTCGGAGACTCTGCTTCATTCTCCCTCAATATCTTTTCTTCTCCTACATAAGAAAAATGATAAAGAGAAAGTATCATTTTTAAAATTAAAACTTAAACCTATAAACTAAATATGTAAAGACTTACCTCTTCTTCTGAATTTTTTTTTAAAAACTTATTTAAAAAAATTAACAGTATTACTAAAAAATATAATAAAATAAAATATTCTATTTACTAAAACATATAATAAAATAAAATAATCTATTTGTGGCAAACCATTCCCCATTTCAATTTGTGTGTAATATGTTCATAAGTCTTAACTAATCATATTCTTGAGGGAAGCTAAAATACATTAGAAAGCAGGATAAAGGTAATAACCTAAAACAAGTTTTCATATTTTGATGGTGACAGTTCGAAGAAGATTTTATAACGCTGAAATGTGATCAATCATACTACACTTGATAACGCTGAGTATAGAAATTAGGAAGCGAAACATATGAAAAGCTATTGTGGAGATGAGACACTTTCTAATAGATTAAGATGGTTATCCATCCAAGGTGCTAAAGAGTTTCTATAATTAGATGGAAGGTGCAATCGGTAGAAGGCAACCAAAGGAAAGCCCTACTTAATACAATTAAAAGTTACCTAAAGCATATGAAAATTATAGTGATATAACATATAAACTTACATAAAGTTCGATGGAGAAAAGATATAAGATCCATATAGTTGAACTCAAATATTTGGTAATGTTAGTTGTTAGTAGAGAAATCAAGTCAAATGGAGTATATAGAATAAATGACTGCTACCACCACAAACTCTCAAATTTATTAGTAGAGAAAGCATTGAGTGTGCATAACAGAAATAGAAACAAAACGTTTCCGAGCTAAACAAGATTTATTTGATAATTTACAAGAAGATAAGGGGGGAAAGCCCTAAGAAAGTTTACTTGGCGATAAAGTGTTACCACCCGTGGTTCGCGGTCAGCGGCCACCAGCCGCCACGCACGGCCAGCGGCACTCGCGGCCGGCGCCCCACGGCCAGCAGTCGGCGCTTCGATCCAGAGCCCGTGCGTCAAGGAGACAAGCAATGGAGGAGGAAAACACGTACCTAGCTTGGAGGCTGCCTTTGTTGAAGAAATCCGTCCAAAATAGAGTGTTTTCCGGCTATTTCCGATGGCGACGTGAGCAGATCATGCGAGAGAGGAGAAAACCCCTAGATTGGGTAAGTGGGTATTAGGGCAGATTCAGTGGTTAAGTGTTGATTTTGGCGACGAAACGGTTTCATCGCAAAATTCATCGCAGAATTTGCCACCAAACACGTTTTTATCACAGAATCGGCAACGAAACAGGGTTTCGTCGCCAATTCTGCAATGAATTTGGCGATGAAACACCTTTTCGTCGTAAAATTTCACTAAATTTTGGGGAACGCACAGTTATCGGACCATATTAGGGTTTATATGTTAAATTTTGCAATGAAAAAGTGTTTCGTCACTAAATTCGTCGCAAATTGGCGATGAAACAGGTTTTCGTTGCAAATTGACGACGAAACAGGGTTTCATCGCCAATTCTGCAACAAATTTAGCAACGAACACCCGTTTCATCGTAAAATTTCACGGCGAACATGCAGTTACCGAGCCAGATTAGGGGTTATATGTTAAATTTAATGACAAAACAGTTTCGTCGCTAAATTCGTCGCTAAATTGACGACGAAACTCTGTTTCATCGCAAAAGTGGCGACGAAACCATATTTCGTCGCCAATTCGGTGACGAATTTATATTTCGTCGCAGATTTATGATGAAATATTATTTCGTCGCAAATCTACGATAAATTTTGTGATAAAAATTTATTTTGCAATGACTTTTTTGACAAATTTTATTTGTTGCAAAATGAGCAACAAATATTTTTTTGTCGCTAAATTTGTTGGAAAATGGTGACGAATCCATTTTTCGTCGCAAAGTTCGTTGCAAAGTTGCGATGAAAATAATTTATCCCTAATTTTCGTCGCAAAATTATCATTTTTTTGTAGTGCTGGCCAGCAGATAAAAGGTAGTCAGAGGATAAAGAATCAGCGATGTTGGACGTGTTGGACAGCGGCAACATGTTCACCTTTGGTGGTTGGCGGCGACAACACCAAAGGGGTGGTTGCGGCAGCAAGAAGAAGAGGGCGGAGAAGAGAAAAATCCAACAAATCTATCCCTTAGGTTTTTAATCAAAATCCTTATTTCTCTCTTCTAATTAGATCTGTTTATAGATCTCCTAATGGGTTTGATCCTCGAATCTAAACCTGTATCCGCTAACCCAAAACCCAACTAATAACCTTAAGTTTGGTTCAAGACCAAATCATGTTGCTTCAAAACCAAATCTTCTTTTAATTAAAATCAAACCAATTTAATTTATAATTAAACCAAAGAGGTTCCACTTCGTCTTCAAAAAATATGGCTCATCCGCGCTTCTATTCTGATAAAATATCTTTCATATTTGCCCTTCGTCTGGTCCAATCAGGCTCAATCTCTCTCAATCTGAGAATCTAATTCTCGAATTCATTTTATGTCTTTTGAATAAACTCGTAGTGCGTGTGACCTTATAGATTCCTGATATATATTGGTCGTCCATAATTAACTATTAATTATGGATCAATTATAAGTGACACCTAGTAATATATCATGACCCTCAATTAATTGAAAAATCACAGTTGATTCCAGAATCATTTCTGAACCCTTCGGCGGCTACAGTTATTCACGCATCTATTTCTTTCACTCATCTTATATTTGTTTAGTTCAAGATATAGTCTCTGTGTCAGTCTCTACTAAGCTGACTACATCACATCTAACCCAAGTAGTAGTTTCTCGTCTTACGGATTCAAATTACTCAAACAATTATTCAAGAGGATTATTCTCTTAATGTGTTTCTACTTTAGCCAAAGACTTATGAGTAATAATCATAATAAGTGGTTATAGCGTATACATTTGCTAATAAAAGGAGTGGTGAATCTTCTATGAGCTACTCAATCACCATTGGACACTTTAATTTATACTCAATCATCCCTAGGCCACACCTTCAAAGAGACATTTGCTTAAGATATCAAAGTATACGTCTCCATGACTAAGACAACTTGAATACTACAAGTCAAAACTTGCACTCGAGCTACAATAAAATTTTCAAAGGCATATATAAAACCACATAAAGTGTCATGGTAGATCACATCTAATGTACTAGTTACTCTTAACCAACATTTATATGTTAACTCTCAACATCCTAATATTTCTAGCAAGTCAAGATCGATTGCTTGGTTAAATTAAGGAATCAAACATATGCTAGTCTTATAAAATCAATGATGTCCAATCTCACCAATTCATCGACTAAAAAATATTTCAATACGTACATAATTACATATGAAGAGATACTCATTAATTGTGATTCAATCATAATTTCTCTCATATTATACATTGTATAGTGGACTTTATTAATTAAGTTTAAGATCTAATCAGATATATAAAGAATGTATACTCAAATAGTAATTTTATTTATCCAATAAATAGTATATTATCTAAAGTGATTGTCTTAGGACACCTCTTAAATATAACATACTTCCACTTGATCTAATGTCAATTGCCTTGGTATCTAATGTTGGGATCGTCCCGGTGCAATGCGCGTGTTTACACGTTTCACAAACGTGCGCAGCGGAAATATACAGATAATTAAGCTAATTATTATCACAACACACGCATGGCAAAATAGGAAATAACATATACAAGACATGACAGGAAATTAAAATTTTTTGAATATTAAATTATTATAAACGTGTACCTCGCAGATGATAACGTTGAGTGATGTTGACTTCAATCGAGCGGTCCTCGTCGGAGTTCCACCTCTACTGGTAATCCACACCAAGCTCTCGTTTGGACGGCTTCGAAAGCCACGAGTCGCGTCATCATCTTCGGTACTAGTCGATGATCGATAACGATCGATTCGAGAGAAGCCTTATTCCGAAAACCACGCAACAACGTTTGTCGTGATCGTTCCGGGGCTTTCTAACTATCACCAAAAATTTTATTCCCGATGTAGTTTTGATGGTCAATCGTTGATCGCCGATAACGAACAAACAACCGGAAACTCTTTCAAGTGATGATGGAACAATTCTCCGAAAGCTTCGTAAGCTTTCGAGAGAATAACAGATGGTCGTCGAACGATCGGGATTGATAGGTAACGTTCGGATAATCTGTCGAATAACCGAAAATGATTCTCGATGACTATACAGAATTCCGACAACAAACCTAATACAATCTGATTCTTTTCCCACACAACCAAAACAAAGATGGCACAGGTAACATCCTCTCCAGCAGTAAGCTTCCTCCGGCAAACAACCAGCAGCTCCGCCAGCAAGGTTCTTCCGGTAAACAACCAGCTCTGACAACAACAAGCTTCTGCAGCAGGGTTCTTCCGGCAAACAACCAGCTCTGGCAACAAATCCTCTTCCACACGGCTAAGCAAAGGGCGTCGATGGCGGCTGGTGAACAGAGGGAGAGCAGAGGGGTCGTCGGTCTTCTCCCCCTCTTCCACGCGGCTAAGCAAAGGGCGTCGACGGCGGCAGGTGAACAGAGGGAGGGCAGAGGGGTCGCCGGTCTTCTCCTCCTCTTCGACGCGGCTGAGCAAAGGGCGTCAACGACGGCCGATGAACAGAGCGAGAGCAGAGGGTCGTCGCCAGCAGGAAGAAGAGGAAGGGAAAGAGGAAGAGTAGAACACGCTAGGGCTCTCCTTTTCCACCCTCGCCACCGGCCGGGGTTCCACACCACCATCCTTCACCGCGGCCACCTTCCCTCTTATGGTGTTCACGCGATTTTAGGGTTTTCCCCTAAAGATCACGCGGTGATGGCGTGTGTTTTGGGATGTTTTATTTTCTTTATTTGGTTTATTTATTTTATCACTCACACCCATCAAAATTAATTATTTATTTATTTACCAAACCCCTATTTATCGCTAAAGTAATATAGAGAGGTTCGGGTCGTCTCTCATGGACTCAATGACCGAAAGTTATTCTAGACATATGGTGCGAGGTTTTTATTGGTTGACTTTATTCATTCCTATCTATTTACACAATTCATTTATTGACCCAAAAGAATATTAATCATAATTAAATCATACAACCTATGATATATCCCTATTTACATTAACATACAACATGAATTCCAAATTAATACAACATATAAAAATATACAACATAAATTCATTTAATACATTATACAACAATTATCCCATACAACACTCAATCCTACAAATTACCAACATAATCACATTCACTCCATTAATCATATACAACTAAAAACCTGAGAACAATATAATACATCGATCAACAATTGATACAAGCTAAAAAAAACTATACAATAATATCTAACAACAATAAGTTCAAAATACAACATATAATTCCTTATACAATCTAATACAACAACTAGGTTACAATAAAATACAACCAATTACATACTATATACAACACATACATCCATCATGCATCACTCAACCAACACAATCCATATACAATCACAGAACCGGTTTCACAACTACAATTTGAACAAAATGCCACACATGACCAATTCAACATTAAGCATGCTTCTTACATCATTTACAACCAAGGAATTCATGGTTCAACCTACAACAAGTGTTTTCGGGATCACAATTTCAACAACATGGGTTACTTCCTTTGATTCATCAAACATCCAGATTTCAACATGCAAGAACTACATCAATAAGCATCAACTAGATCAATAACATGCTCACACAACCATTAAATCATTTCCATAACTCAAGTGTTTACAGACTCTCATTCAATTCAAACCGACAAACACTACATGCTATCAGAACCAAACAACACAGAATTAGAATCAAGGTTAGAAATTAGAATCACAGTTATGGTTAAGGTTAGAATTAGAATTAGAGTTAGGGTTAGAATTAGAATTAGGGTTAGAAATTAAAACCTATTTACAGTGTAATCTCAGGGGGGGGTTTTGATTCAAGTTAACAGAACAGAACAGATAATAACAAATCAAGCAGAAACAAAGAAAAATGGATGACAGTGGTTTAAGAATTGGAGTTCTTCCCTCTCCAAGCTTGCACAGAACAGGACCTCAGCAGTTTCCAATTGATACCACACCAAGATGGAAGCGAGTCGCACTAGGGTAAAGCACCTTTGGCGGAGCACGAATGGAGAACCACTGATCGGAATCCATCCTTCGCCCAATGTCCAGCTGCAACCAACAAACAGAACATCAGAAGAAAGGAATTACAACCCCTTACCTTGCATTCTGCGGTGAATGAGGATGGTTGATGCCAAGCACGAGCGTCTCCTAATGCCTTTGAACCACGTCGGCGAAGGGCAACTTGTGCTAGGGATCTGTGGAGGTGAAGCGCCAGGGAAGAAGCCGGAGAACCACTCACAACCGCTTCTCTGGGCTGAATACCGTCGTGCACCGATGGCTGGAGAACCACCCACAACCTCCGTTCCATGACGACGGGGACTGGGATCTCAACGCCTCTGAACCACTTCAGCGTAGATCCTGCGAAGGTGTCGGCGAAGATCGATCGGAGTTGCTGTAGCCACTGCTTGTGTCAACCGGAAGGGATGAGATGGCGATGATCGATGGCGCGACGGAGCTCGGTGAGGGAGAAGGCGTCGCTGCGAGAAGAATCAGGAAAAACCTAAAGACCGAGCCTCGTGATTCAGCGAACCCAAATTCCTTTTTATTCGCATCTGAACCGGTTGAGTCAAATCCCATTTGGCTGAACTTGGGTTTTGGGGTTGAGCTGAGCCAACTTCAATTGATTGAGCTGAACTTGAGCTTTGGGTTGAGCTGAGCCAACTTCAAATGATTGAGTTTAATCTTGAACCACACTCGAGTTGAACTAGCAGTTTAAACCAAGCTGATTTCGAATCTGATTGAACCAAATTGAATCCGAATTGACCCGGACTCGAACCAGAATTGATTTTTCTCTAAATTGGATTTCCTACAAAATAAATTACAACCAATTAATATCCATAAATGTCATAAATTAGTTAAAAATAGAATAACACCTAAACCTCGTCCAGATAAAGAATCAGCCCAAAAACCCTATTTATAATATGAAATGTGATCAAACCGGTCCAATCTAACCCTAATTTTCCTTGTCAAATAGCAACTTATCAAATCTCCCACACTTATTCTTGCACGTCTTGTGCAAGTAAACCTAACCAACAATTTTTCTACCCTGTCAATTATCCACCAAATTAAGAAGTTGTAACAATAAACTAAATAGGAGTACCAAATTCTAGAGATACAAGCAATCCAGAACTCAATTCTTACATGGATCAACAACACAGTAATTTCAATCCACCTTGAGTAAATTAAGAATAATGACCTTAAACCTCACAAGATATATAATGGAGTAGCTCATCCTCATAATCAAATAAAAAATGGAGCTCTCTCAAGCTACTCATGTTTCATTCATTACCATAGACTTGCTCTTCTTCTTATCTCCACCACTATCATATGCACAAGGTTTCACAATCATAAAGACTTATTAGAATTGCAAAGAGAACATGATAAAAGAAATAAAGCAAAACAATGATGTGTAAGGAAAGGTATGAAGACAATGCAATCAAGTAGATAAGTGGAAGAAATGGAAACATATGCTATGTTTCATAGATGAGTCAAGAACATAATGCCCAATAGGTATCAATAGAAGCTAACATGGGGTAGCCTAATAGCAAGAACACATCACTCAACCTTCTCCTAAACTCTAATCATTTACAATGAAGCTCCTAATAGGAGAATCAGAAAAAAAAAAACTTACTACCAACCATCTTCTAATACATTTTCACTCATTTAAACTTTTATTTTCCTATCAACAAAACATAAAAAAAAATTTCTAATAGGAGAATTGTTTTTTTTCAAAAGAACAGATTCCTTTCTTTCTTTTTTTTTTCAAATCTGTTGTTTTTTTTCCAACAACCTACACAAAAACAAAAAATACACAAAATAAAACAAAGGAAATCTACCAAAAAGCAAAACAAAATCAGACTAAAACTACTAGTTTGTCCATGGTGAAACATTTAAGAACACCCCCACACTTAAACTATTGTCCGTTTCTGACAGAACTCATCTCAACATCAATGTCTCCAATTCCAATAGAAAAGAAAAATAAAGCATGATATGAAAAAAATGGAACACATGATGGAAGAATTTATTGAGTTACCTAAACTAAGAAAAGAGAATGGATGTGGAATAATGGAATAACCTTCATAATTCATGCAACCTCATGTTAATGTGATTTCAATAGAATCAAAGCAAGTTCTAGCATAACATTCACCATAAGTACCACACAACAAATAAAACAATCAGGCTCAGTCCTCACTAGGTAAATGTAGGTCATCATCTCAACTTATCAAAGTGGAATCCATCACTAAGTTGTATCCTCACGCAATCCAAGAACTCGTTCATGCCTTGTAATCTCTAAAAATTTGACAAACCCATTTAACTACATTATCACAATTCCTAAGATGATCAAGTCATGCAGGGGGAAAATTTATTGTGAAAGAATGATAAATAACTAAATACACACATCCTAAACTTCATTATTGAATATATACACATCCTAAGCTAAGTTATGGAATATATACAAACAATTAAAACAAACAATAAAATAAACAATGAATTATATATACATCCTACCAAACAAAAAGAATAAAATTATACACATCCTACTAATAGAAAAATAAACTATACACATCCTACTAAACAGAAAAATAAACTATACACATCCTACTAAACAAAAATAAAATAAAATAAAACAAAATAAAGCAAGAAATGAAATATGCACAAAACAAGGTGAGATAAAAGAACTCCCCTTTCATTGAGAAGATGGATTGTCGCAATAAGAGACCCTTGATTCCTGATCGCCCTGGGTACTCCAACTCTGTAGACTGTATCGTTCAACACCGATGAAAGTGATCCTTGGGACATTGCTTCCAGTGCAATTCCCTACACTTCCGTGTACCTCTCCAATATAGAAAACCCACAAATAAGTATAAGTGTCACTAGCTAACAACATCATCCCAGTAATTAGAATCAAAAGAATTAAACAATTACAATAAATGAATGAATAAATAAATAAATAAATAAATAAATAAATACCAAAAGAATAAATAAACAACAACACCAATGAACAGTCTAAAATATACAAACATCATGTGAGTCACCGGCAATGGCGCTAAAATTTTGATGGCGTGTGTTTTGGGATGTTTTATTTTCTTTATTTGGTTTATTTGTTTTGTCACTCACACCCATCAAAATTAATTATTTATTTATTTACCAAACCCCTATTTATCGCTAAAGTAATATAGAGAGGTCCGAGTCGTCTCTCATGGACTCAATGACCAGAAGTTATTCTAGACATATGGTGCGGAGTTTTTATTGGTTGACTTTATTCATTCCTATCTATTTACACAATCCATTTACTGACCCAAAAGAATATTAATCATAATTAAATCATACAACATATGATACATCCCTATTTACATTAACATACAACATGAATTCTAAATTAATACAACATGTAAAAATATACAACATAAATTCATTTAATACATTATACAACAATTATCACATACAACACTCAATCCTACAAATTACCAACATAATCACATACACTCCATTAATCATATACAACTAAAAACTTGAGAACAATATAATACATCTATCAACAATTGATACAAGCTAAAAAAACTATACAATAATATCTAACAACAACAAGTTCAAAATACAACATATAATCCCTTATACAATCTGATACAACAACTAGGTTACAATAAAATACAACCAATTACATACTATATACAACATCGGATAGGTTGTCTGACCGTTGTCAATCAATTTTGGTTGTCTTACAACCATCAACCATCTCTACGAAAATTTATAAAGTTTTCGAAGATTGTTCTATCAACATTGAAAAGGTTCCAGCTATTTGCCCCTTTGTTGGCGGTCAAAGGTTGACCACCGAAAACTACACTGGGAATATGATTGTCGGTGATATTTAGAAAACCTCAAAAAATGATCGCGATAAATGTTGTTGCGTGTTTTCGAAATTAGTTTTTCTCTCGATTCTATCGTTATTGATCGTGGGCTAGTACTGAAGACGGTGATGCGACTCGTGACTTAGGAAGTCGTCCAGACAAGAGCTTGGTGTGGAGGTGAAACTTTGACAAGGACCACTTGATTGATGCCAATGCCGCTCAATATCATCTACCAGGTACGCAAAGAATTATTTATTATTCTAAAAATTTTAATTTCTAGTCATGTTTTGTACACTGTTATATGTTGTATTTGTATGTGTGTGTTGTAATAATTAGTTTTAATTATTTATTTATTTTCACTGTGCACGTTTCTAAAACGTGTAAATACGCGCATTGCACCAGAATGATCCCAACAATTTGAACATCGTGCTTGGGGTTTCTTTTATGGACATTTTTTATCCATCGATAAACCCTATTGGTCTACCGAATTTAGTCAAATCTGATCCAAAAGATTGAGTTCTTGTGATCTAGATCAAAACTTGTGATTTCATCTTCGTCAAATTTATTAGTCTACCGATCTACTGAACTAAGCCACATCATCAACTCGGGTCCGGACTCAAACTCGATCAATCAAACTCGATCAGTCAACCAAACTATCGAATCAGTCGATCGAACTGGCTTGTGTCCGATTTGACCTAAGTTGAGTACATTTCACCTAGGACTTGGTTCAACTGCATCCGGTTACCTTTGTTTGCTTTCTATCTTGCTCCCTGCTCCAGATTCCTGTAAGATAAACATACGACCATTCAAACAAACAAATCTAATTTGTAGTCTATTTGATCTACTAAGCTTATCTAAACCTTATTCTATAAGTTTAACCTACTAGGCTTACCTCTTGTTTAGAGTTCACTCCTTTAAGGCTTTCATCACCTAAAGTTCACTCCCTTAGGATCAAGCCCACTTTTGTAAGTTTACCTGACCTACTAGGCTTCTTGCTTGATGTTCCTTCAAGACTTCTTACCACCTAAGGTTCACTCCCTTAGGATCAAGCTCACTCATATAAGTCTACCTGACCTACTAAACTTCTTGTTTGGAGTTCCTCCAAGACTTCTTACCACCTAGGGTTCACTCCTTCATGATTTTCCTTTGGCAAGCATCCGGTCACCTTGACCTGCTTGATTTTCCAATCATTCGATAGACTTTTTTTTGCTATTAATTCAATAGACTTCTCACCCTTGCTAATCATCTGGTTAATCTTAACCTGACTAGACCTCATTCATTTCTAAACATCAGGTCATGTCGGATAACCCTTGGTCAAACCTAACTAGACATAGGTATATTGTCAAACATCGAACCCTGGAAGTTGATTACACCAACATTAAGCACGTGGGAGGAGTCCTAATAAGCTAAGGAGGATACACCTAAGGGAAGTCTTGACAAGTCAAAGAGGATTGGATATTAGGTAAGGAATGTAAATTCTAGTAGGTCAAAACTAACTTGAGGCTAGATGAGTGGAAGTATCGGCAAGTCAAAGCTGACCTAAGAATAGACAATTAGAAGTCCTAATGAATCAAAGGTGACTAACATTAGTCAATCAACTAAGTACCAGAGTAGTCTTTAGGTATAAGAAGTTTTAGTAGGTTAAGGTTAATTGGATATTAGGTAAGGATGAAGTCTTGATAAATCAAGATCGACTCATACTGGGGAAATGAGAGAATTTCATAAGCATGGTTAGCCATAATTAGATTATCAATCAATTGATATGAATTGGCAACCAACTGATGGCATAGTATTTTGATAAAGACAGTTGTTAAATGATTTGGTCAAGAGATAAGACTATTTTAAGACTAATCAACTAATAAGAATTGGTAGTCAACAAATGACCTAATCAATAGATGGCTTGTTTGTGATTCAAGGGATTTAGTCATGATTTATCCAGAGCAGTAGATTAATGACACAATCAGTGATAGAATTAATCCTGATCCAAGCGAAGTAGATAAAGTGTCAAACTAGAGTTGGCTGAAAAACATAATAGTTAATTGATAGGGAAAATTCCAAGGCCATTGTGAGCAATCCATAGCAACAAAAAGCAAGCAAAGCCATGATCCTTTTGGTGTAAATTTTTTTTATTTTTTATTTTTTATTAATTGTTTGTGTTCTTATATTCTTTATATTTGTTGTAAGAACAAAAATGATAAGAGATTTCTTCGCCTCCTAAAAGTATTCAAAGAGAGAAAGGATAGAGGTGATTTATCAATGGATCATATGTTGTGTTGTCTTGAGTCTTATGTTTGTTTTTCTTTCTATTTTCATTGCTCAACTAACAAATTGCAGAGATAGGCAAGATTGAACAATGAAAATTACATATCAATTCACCCCTTGTCGAATCATCAGATCTAATACAAAGATTACATATATAATTTGCCTTGGGTGCAATCAAAGAGGCATTATAAAAGTATGTGCCCACTCATAAAGAAAGAGGATCATAGAAGGTTTCATACTCTTATTTTTCAATACTTGAGGGGTATAAATAAGTGTTTTTGGGGACTCAAAATGGTCACTAAAAGTGCTCTATCTTATGATCCCAAAGTTCAATACTCTCATTCCTCAAGTGCTCAAATTCTTTCTTCTTCATTGTACTTAATCTCTACTCTCATAAGAAGAAGTGAAAGAGATTTCTCCATCATGAAATTGTTGCTAACAAGGAGAAAAGATGACAGAACTTCGAAGGATGATCCATTGACGGATTATAGGATGTGGATAGCAGTTGGGGACTATCGAACAACATTAAACCTTTTATGTCAGTTTGTAATTATTTATTTATTTTCCTTTAAATTGGTTGGTTTGTTTGTTTTTATTTAGGCTAACTCCTTGTAGAGACAAAAATCAATTTGAAACAAACAGTTATCTACCCCCTCTATCGTTTCTTGATCTAACAATTGTACTTTATATGCATCTTTGCTACATATTAATTATCCTACATTTCAAAGGATTTTACCTATGAGCATAGTAGATCTCACTTGTCGATTTTGGCTTCCATGGTTCCTTCATGTAGGTTTACCAACTTCTCCCATAATCCTTGGCTACAACTCAATTGATTTCTTGCATTAGAAGAGTATTGCAAAGGAGGTGTTTGCTTTTTCATTAGTAATGAACTCATCATTTTTCTTCTTTGTACAGTGGCTTATATCTATGAGCTCTCCATCCGGATCCCTAGTATCTCAAAACCATAGATTATAGAAAGGGTTATGTCAAAATCTATTTTTCTTAAAGTACCTTTATTTTTCATTTCCATATTCTGAAGTCTCCCTCAAATTTTGGAGATGCAAAGTCAATTTCGGTCAAAGCTTCTTCAACAATTAATCCTTCAAAAGTGGCTCAACTCTAACCACACATGTTGATCGAATTGAATGATGTGATGATCAGATGCTAGAGGAGGTCAAATTAAAAGTTTTAGAACTTTTAACATTTTTAATAAAATTATTGTTAAATATATTTCTCTCTAAATTATATTTTATAATTGTTATAAAATTAATTTAAATGAAATAATTTTAATTAATCTCTTAGTGAGTGAAAATTAGTAGAAATTTTAGTTGGTATCAAAGTTAGCCATGTCTACTATTTATATTTGTGAGTTTCCTCTTTCTAGAATTTTATTTTCTAATTGTGGAATTTGCGACCAAATAGAATTTACACAGAAATTGAGGTGTATAACTGAGTTATACAATTTAGGAGTTCGTTTATCTGTTGTTTTAAATACTTTTAGTTACAATTGATCATTAAAAAATATTATTTGATTTGTTAGTTGATGTCATGAGGTAGAATTATCCGTGGCTATGGCCATAGTCATAGATTTCAATCAAAACAAGATAATAAGGATTTTAGTGACTATGACATACTTTAGAAAATGTGAAATTCATCATCCCAGCAGATCCACATAATCAATACTATGACCATCTGTGAGAAGGTAAATCGAGAAGCTATAGTTAACTACAATGGGAGAGGACATTCATTAACTTCATCGAGATTCGATCTTTGTCTATTTTAATAAGTTTGTCCCATTGTAACTAACTCAATTATGTTCCGGGAACACTATGACATATAATATATACGAGAAAAAAATGAAAAGGTATTGATAATTTTATTGTAAAAGAAGATACCATGCCTGTATCTATGTATCTAGATATTTATGGATATTTGGTAGAAGATGGAAGGGTCAAGAAATAAACAATTAGAATTAAAGGAAAAAATGTCAAACTTTATAATTAGCAACATAAAAGAAGCTATAATATTACAGAAGAAATAATTAATATGAATTAAAAGAAGCAAAATGGATGACAATTATATATTAGAAGATATATAGGATCCATGGGAAATGATAGTTTGCACAACGGATAAGCAACTTTGAGGCATATTAAATACGATTCTTATAGAGACATTGGTGGTCGTGGTCTAGGGTTTAGAGGAAAAGTATATTTTAGGATTAGATTTTGGTATGAGGTATGATAACTGGAATTTAGAGTTTAGGGGAAATGTAATTTATGGTTAGAAAAAACCTAGTTCTCGTACCACGTGAAAAAAAAAAGTATCTTAAATATCACATTATTTAGGTGACTATTACATGAGATTTTAGCCTCTTTTATACATTGATAACATGACTTATTTTTATAATAACTTTTTCTAATAAAATTAAACAAATTTATGTAAAAACTAAAATGTAACTCTACATTGTTATATATATATATATATATAATAATAAATTATTGAATATTTAAAATGGAACACCACTTTAAATATTTTTGATAAAATTATTCTAATTTAATTATTTTTATTTCAATTTAATTGTAGTAATTTTAATTAAAATTGCTACAATGTGAAGTACTTTGATCAAAATTTAGAGTAATTTTGATCAAAATTATTATATATTATATCAATTTTTATTAAAATTGTTATAATAGTTCTAAAGTAAATATTGTTAGGATGAAATATAAGATAATGTATCATTTTTATATTTTTTAAAATATCGAATACCATTTTGATGATAATAAAGATAGGGGAACTAAAGCATGCCTTTTTCTTCACCAAATTATCTATTCAAATTATATATATATATATATATATATATATATATATATATATATATATATATATATATTCCTAATGGAGTAGGAAAGCATGCAAGGACAGCCATGTGACTCAGATTCAGAGCATTGTGATGTCAGCTTTTGACATTTGAGTTTAAAGCTAAAGAACAGATAGAAAAACAATTAGAAACAATACAAAAGATGCTAAATGAACTAAAATATAAATGAACAAATTACATTATTATGAAAACAACTATTATGAAGAAGCTTTGAACTTTACCCAACATTACTTAAAAATCAAGGAAGACGAATATTATAAAATAGATTTTCTAGAAAAAAGTGATCAAATATTGACACAACAAAATAACACAATCATAGCACTATTAACATCATTACATAATAGAATCACTTTACTAGAAAATAATATATTACAAGTAGAAGCATAAATATAAAATGTTAATTAGACCACAGAATGGAAAAATAGTATTGAAATATTAACAAAAGATTTAAGTAAACTATTAACAGGAAATATTATTCCTAGAAAACCACCCAAAACCTATTCATTCTTAACATATGCACAGAATAAGTCTAACAAATCCAACTCAAACGCAAACTGAGACATTCCCAGGTCCTTCTAGAACACTTCGAAACCTACAACAAAATACCACATCATGGTTAGATACGTTATTAAATAGAAGAAATAGTACATCGAATGCTAATTATCAATTAGAAGAAATTATTGATGTAGATAGAAATTTAGAATTATTCTCAAATGCACAATTAAATGCGTTAAACCCAAGAAGATTATATAATCATGGAATTTTATCTTTTACAACATCTGTATTTAGATATCACAGAACAGAAGCTTTACATCTCCCAGATGGAGTAGAAGAAAGATTAAATTTAATAACAGAAGAATCTGGTAGAGCATTATTAGCAAGAAGACATAATTACATACATTTAGGCCTAATTGTCTTAGGATTACGAGGGCTAACAAGAAAAAGAATAGGGGGAAAAGTTTTAATTGTCTTATATGATTCAAGATTTTCAGACAAAGAAAAAGTCATTATTGGATTATTAGAAGTAGATATGAACAATAATGTAGGAATAACATATATCTGCCCAAATTTTAATATGACTATAGCAGATTTTATAAAACATATTAAGATTATGATACAAGCTAAAGGATATGGAGATTTTCAACAAAACAATATTCAATTAAACATAATATTTTTAGGAAAAACAATGAATAACATTCATAACAATTTCAAAATAAATATACAAGGAATGATTGAAACACTAACGACAAAAGAAATTTATTTCCTCAAACCAAGAGAATTCAATTCAGAAACCCTGGCCGGATTAGAATGGACAATAAATCTGGAACCACAAAATGCAACTTTAAAACCTCAAGATTCAATAATGTATAAAGATAGACACGGGCAATTAACTGTCAAATTTAGTGATTATATAACTTTTATGAAGATCTTCATGAATATGTATATATGCCAAGAGAAGCTGTCCAATACCTAACAAGAGAAGAAGTAAAAAAATTAGAACAATTTGAAAAAGTACATGAACATTTAGAACAAGATTAGGAATTATATGTAGATGAAGAACAAAATATTATTGCCAGAAAGCAAGAAAAGAATTTAATGAATCCATCTGAATCAGTTGGGACTTCTAGACCACCATTTAATGTACACTATCCTACAGAAAGTTCTACGGGAACAAGGGATTATGGACAAGGCCATCCACCTAGAACTAGTATAGCCCCTTATACTAATAACAATCCTTTATTAAGAACAATAGGAAAATGAAAGCCACCAGAAATGACCTTCTTTGGGAAAAACTCAGTATTACTAAACATTACAGAATGTAACCACAACTTCTATGATACATACTTAGAACAATGGATAATCTCTTTGAAAAGAGATTACCAAGCTAAACATGAATTAGATATAGAAACAAGAGAAGCTATGATGAGAGTAGGGGAAAATTATTTAGGTGATGTAGCTAGAGCTGCTTGGGAAGCCTATAAAGAAAAATTCTCAAAGGAAATAGCAAGAATAGCCTCATAAGGAAATAATATCTTAAATTTTTGTTATACTATTCATAGATTATTAACAGCAAGAGATGCCAACACAAGATTAGATATTAGACAAAGAGAAGCCATGAGAGATCTTGAACAGTTACAATTATTTAGCTGGAATTGGATAAAACCATTTTGCAATGATTTTATAGCCTTAACAGCAATGTCAGGTAATTATTGTAATCCAGAATTAGGAGAAAGGTTATTTAGTAAGTTACCTGGAGATTTAGGAAAAGAAATACATAAAGCATGGACGGACATGAAAGTACCTCCTCAATATGATAACATAGGAGTACGTGTACAACACATAATCTCAATATTAAAAGAAAAATGTACATATATACAAATACAGAAACAATTAAAAAACCAACACTATGGGTTTTGTAGTCAAATTTATACACCACAACAATATGGCTTAGCCAAACAACAAGCTGACAGAAGAAGACAAAGAACTGTACTACAGGCAAAACCAAAAATGAAACCCAAACAAACTTATTATTTACGTAAAAGTAAAATAAGAAAACCCTATTTAAATAAAACTAAACACGTTAGGAAATTTAAACCACAAAAAACATATGCAAATACAATTACTTGTTTTGCCTGTAATAAACCAGGGTCATCTCTCCTCAGCCTGTCCTAATAGAAAAAACCTTTACACCAAGGAAGCTAAAGTAGTAACATGTACCAATCTAGACTTAGTAGAAGTACAATCAGATGTATCTACGGCCTCTTCTTATTTATTCCATAATTTCTGTACAAGATTTTGAAGAAGTGACGTCTTTAGCTGACTATACACTAGTCAATTCTTTTTAAACACTGATCATATTTCCTTAGAAAAAGAACTACATAATGACTTAGAAGACCTGACTAATCAGCTAAGTCAAAA
>NC_133865.1:0-5475 GCF_044706935.1 Curcuma longa | reverse complement strand
CCACTAAAGATAAGTGGGGAGGGGCAGTGTGGCAGGAGGAAATGTAGCCAGTCCTGGTGCACCCAACTGTAGTGCAACATCTTACCTATGTAAGGCACCACAACACGGTGCAGGTAAGATCCACCAACAGAAATACCTACAACTATCATGGATGTATGCTAATCATCCCAACATGTAATAGCTAAAGTCAATTAGCATGATCAACAGAATCAACAGAGGTCAATATATGTCCATAATATCATAGTGAGAACTAATCTAACCATGGATAGATCAAGTGTGATCATACTACAGGTATCAAGCAACGAGTCATACAGGAATCAACATGATACAGATAACAAGGGTATCAACATGGCAACAGTAGATCATCATAAGGTCAAAAGCAGGTATCAAGCAAAGATGATCAAATGTATCCACTAGATACTATCACAACCAACTGGGGTATCAACAGGATCACAAGATAAAAATAATACATGCACTGGAATAGAAGAACCTGTAGTGACCAAGTACAGGGTACCCACCTGGTATAACGATCGTCAACGACTAGAACCCCCAGAAAATATAATACTCCGTGTATATCAGGACTGAATCAAATCAAAATCCTGAAATTATACAACAATACACTATTTACTACAATGATATCATATCAAATATCAGTAATTTAATTTCATGGTTTAATCTAAACCATCCCACTAATCCTAACCCTGGGTCTGATTAATCTAACAAACCTCACATAAGTCAATTCATCATCAATTTCACTTCTACAATGATCGAACCAACAGTAACCAAATAACTCTATCAATCCATTGCTACTCACGGCAAACAATCTAGAATTAACAAGATGCTTACCTTAATCAACTTCAGTTTCCTCTCCTTCTTCACTGCCAAATCCAACTTGGATTCCAATTTTACACAACCGATCAAATCCCTAAGAACAGATCCCACCAATACAATCAACCATTAAAGCCCAACAAGTAAAAAGGAATGGCTTCAGGAAGGATTACCTTCAATATGATTTAATCCCAAATCAAGATTCTGCTCCGGTCAGCGTATCAACAATCTGTGAAGCAAAGAAGAACACTATCCAGATCCAAACACATCGAAGCAATCCATAGACTTTTAGCTCATCAACAAGTAATACCCGAAACCTAGCCTTACCTTTCGGCTTCACCTTCTTCGTTCTTCCTCTTGCTTGTTGTCGGACACATCACAGCCGGTCAAATCCACAATCCAGCCCTGAAATCCGACGAAACCCTAGATCTAAGCTCAGAATCCGAGCACAAACCGAAATCCAACTAAGAACCCTTACCGATGACCTCCTTCTTCTCCGGTTCACCACTGCCGCCGGCCGCCTTGCCTCACGAAACAGCCTCCTGCCAGCGACGAATCAACCCTAGATAGCAGATCCTAGTCCTCCGGTGGCCACCCTTATCGTCGACATCGTCCGAGCTCGCCGACGGTCGCGCGATTGGGACAGAGAGAGCAGAGGGAGGCGGATCACGATCGGGAGAAAGAGGAAGCAAGTCGCGAGTGGGGATGCACTGTAGCTTCTATAGGATTCCTAACGGGTCGGGTTTTAATCGGATTCAATATCCAATCCAATAACCAATAATAATTGAATGGGCTCTATTTGGGCTGTATTATTTGGGCTTTTAATCTGGTATTTTACATAACCTTCCTTAGAGATCCGGAAATCAATTAGAATGGGAAGAACTTCAAGATCCGACCGCGCGAGATCTAAAATAGAGGCGAAAACGACGAACAGAAACTATCTACAGTGTCCGCGATTTTTGGCACTGTTCATTCCTCGTTATAACGTGGATTTGAATTTTGGCCGATTTGCTACTGTTTGAACCGAGTTCGGCTATGGTTCAATGCTGGTTCAACTCAAATCAAGCCGATTCAGCTCCAATTAAATCCAATTTCAGCTCCAATTGAACCTTAATCTTGATCACAAAGTTTTTGGTCCATCAAATTGATCAATTTTGGTTTGACTCGGTCCAAATTAGCTCGATCGTGGTTCCACTTGAATCCTACAAAGAATAAAATTCAATTAATGCCAAAATTTACCGTAAAATCACAGAAATTAGAATTAATTGCCTAAAAATATAATATTTCATAATTGTAATCAATTCATGTCTAACAGTTTTGATAACCAAGATGGCCTCTACCTCACCACAACCTGGAAGCTAATTTTTGAAATATGGACTTAACCAACTAATGGTTAAACATAAATCTAATACAAGGTCAAACACTCATTAGAACTTAACTTAATTTAATAAAGATAAAATTTACAAAACATCTCACGAAAACTCATAAGGTAATTATTGTATGTCATGTACTGAGGCACTTAGAATGAGTTATAAGTTAAGGACTATTAAATCATAATTTTTTAAAAAAAATCAAAATTTATTAAATTAATTTTTTAACTATTTTTGAAAATTTTGATAATTATTTAAAATTTATGCTTTTTATGTATACCTATACTATGATTTTCAAAAATACAAATCTTAAAAATTGGTTGACTAGCACTTAGACACAAAACTTTTAAGTCAACACTAGGTCTAGAACCCTAAGATATATAGGCAAAAAATTCTTGTAATTAATTAGAATGTTTTAAAAAAGTGTCTAATTAAGGGGAGGGTATTCTTGAAAGACCTAATATTTAAAAGAGCTTTTAAAACTTACTTGAAAATCTCTTCGAAAATATGCTTTTATAAACTCATATTTACAAAATATTTTATAAATTGATCTTTTGACTTGGAATAACTCCTAAGACATATAGGTAGATTATCTTATGGTCAACAAGGAGCCCTAAAGAAGTGTCAGGATAGGGGAAAGTCCAATTTGAAAGTTCAATTAAAATTCATATTTTGAAAAGAATTTTGAAAATCATAAACTATTTGTTCTGTTGACTTGAATTAACCTCTTAAACACGTAGGAAGTTTGCCTTGTAGGTAACAAGAAGCCCTAAGAAAGTGTCAGACTAAGGGAGAGGTCCAAAATCAAAAGAGCAAACATATTTCAAAACTATCTTTTATAAATTCTTGAAAAATTTTACAAAATCTTTGAAAAGCATTTTAAAATATGGTTCAAAATTATTTTAAAAATTATCCTTTTAATTTGGATTAAACCCTAAAACATATAGAAAGATTATTTTATGGTTAATAAAGAGCCCTAATGATGTATCAGGTTAAGGGGGGGGTTATGATTTAAAAGGATAATAACTAATTTTTAAAACCATCTATTTTGGAAATAACTTAAAAATTATTTTAAATTTTATTTTGAAAACTCTCTTGAAAACTATTATGAAATATTTTGATCTTTCAAAATTTGATTTGAAAATCTTTAAAAATTTATTTTAAAATTATTTTTAAAATCTACTATAGTCTTTCAAAAACTATCAGGACTAAGTTGTGACCATAAGATATACCATAATTATTGGTGCAATATAACAAATTTTTTGATGTATAAAAAAATCTAGATTTCTCTCAGATTATTAAACTCTGACCTAATTTTAAACTTAAAAAATTATTAAACATCAAAAAGGAAGAGATTGTCAGTGCAAGGAGTACTAGTTTATCCTTCAAGTTTCGATGTTTTTAATACACCTGATGGGAAAGTCTTGAAAAACCGTTCCGATAGATTCTTGCTAAACAAAAATTTCTCTGAAACGATCTCAAGTTGCCCGACGCATTTAGATCGTTGGGCTCTTGTGTTTGGTTTACAGGATCCAATATAAAAGGAATAATTTAATTGAAGCGGAAACATTAAATTATACCTTTCTTCCGACAGTTCGGAAGGATGAAGTTTGTACCCGAAGACCTCTTTGATCTTCTGTCGTATTCCTCTCCTCTTCTCAAACGTTGTGTGGGCAACGATCCTTCAAGAATTTTCTCCACCAGAATTCTCCACTCCGATGGCTAGCAAGCTCCTTGAGAAAAAGAGGAAGAAGAGGGGTTGGCTGCCGAGAGAGTCTCGGCCACCAAAAGAATATTTCGTGTGTGTTCTCAACCCCTTGCCTTGCCTCTTCTTTTATAGCCTAGCCATCTCATATTTATGGTATAATTTGGGTCATAAACATGGTATGATTGATTCATAAACATGGTATGATTTGAATCAATCAAAATGGAGATTTTGGTAAGATTTTGGAAGTTTCCAATTCAAATCCGTGGCTTTTAATCGATCAAACAATCGATTAAACTCCGTAACTTTTTCTCATTAACACTAGTAATCGATCAGGTGATCGATTACCAGCCTGATAATCGATCAGCTGATCGATTACCAGTTGATCTGCCTGAAGTCTTGGTAATCGATCAGCTGATCGATTACCAAGGTGTGTAATCGATCAGCTGATCGATTACACCTCTTTGCATGAGCTTGAATGTCTAGTTTCTTCACAGAATTTCATTTCCAAGGTGGACTTGAGGATTCCCAGAGGCTACAACAGGGACCTAGAGAAGGAATTGATTTTGGCCTTCTGATGAGCTTAAGACTTCCCGTGTTCGCCCCGAACACACAACCTTAGTTCATCAATAATAACTCATACCACTAAAGAGTTATTATCGAACTATCGCACCAATCCCATATTACAATATGGGCTCCTTCTTACTATCAGTACATTAATCTCCCTATGTTTAAGATATCGTATGTCCGTCAATTAAATGAGTTACTGACAACTCGTATTTAATCGATATCTAATCCAAGAGTAGTACCACTTCAACCTTATTATCATGCGGACAAGGTCCACCTGTAGGGTTTACATGATAATCCTTATGAGCTCCTCAAGGGGACATCATCAACCTAGATTATAGGACATAGTTTCCATCTATAATCAACAACACACCATGTACATAATACTACTTCCCAACTCATCGGGTCTTTTGATCTATCGATCTAAATCTCACCCTTTGATGAATTAAAGAAGTACATACTAAGCACATGTGTTTGTTATTATATCGGGATTAAGAGCATGTACATCTATAGTAACAGAGGTTTAGTTCGATTATATAGTCAGTATAAATCGAACAATCCTTAGATGGTCCTGTTCAATACACACTTAGTGTACTAGTGTAATTCTATAGTCAAGACAGACTAAGATCAAATTACACTACAACCACTCTAATGGTTTGTCCAATCCATTTTGGTTGTGAACACTGTTTATAATCTACAAGGGACTGATAACATAGTCTTCTGTGTGTGACTCCGCACACCATGCTCATCTACAATATAGATTAAATAGACACTTGCAAAATATTGACCAAATGTGATTCTTATTTCAGAATGTCTTTTTACATAGCTAGGATTCTGGTATACTGTTGGCGATCTGGATCTTTGTCCCATGTTCCGGATTCTATCCACTCCGAGAAGCATAGACCCCACAGGATAAAAATTTTATCCCGTCCGGATAATCGACAAGGTCTTCAAAGAAGACTAAGTCGATCGATCCACAGGATCGCCGATTCTAAATTACTACGA
>NC_133864.1:22729384-22738951 GCF_044706935.1 Curcuma longa | reverse complement strand
CTATTGGCCTCTTTAATGTGTACTTTACCTCAGAAAGTATTACGATACATCGTGTCCGAAGCAACGAATTTTTTCGTTCGTGATCGACATGTGAAGTGGGTTGGGAATTTTATTTTCAATGAATGATGCATGATAACCATTGTAAAAAGCCACCAATGAGTTGTTTGGACCCCCTCAGTCATGGATATATTAAGTTTTATTTTTTTGTTTATCAAAATAGCCATCAGCCGGTTTTGGAAAACACCGACTGATGGACTTATTGACCTCTAATGAACATGATCAAAACAATATTTTTGTAAGATACCGAAAAATTTCAACCTGGATACGAAAAGATTCATCTCGCGGAGACGAACAAAACGAAACTTGTTTGGACCAAAACGGAGGTCGTTTGACCCCTGAACCAAGCGAACCAAACTTGGATTGATTTGCTACAGTACCGGATCATGTTGGATTGGGTTCGGTTCGGATTCGGCTGATTTAGGCTGACTCGACCAGATCAGTTAGGTTAAGGGGTATAGGGTTAATGGGTTTAATCCTAACCGATCCGAACCGCTAAGTTTATAAACCCGGTACTGTGCACTTCTCGCTCGCGATCTTCTCTGCTTCTGTTTCCCCAAATCGCGACGCCGCCACGCCGTTGCACGCTCGTGCGACCGCAGCTTGAGGACGACGCCGGAGTGGGGAGTGAGGTGGAACGCCGGCGACCTAGGACAGTGGTTGAGGCTGGATCTTGCCGGAAGAGCTCGAATCGGAGGTTTGGCGGCAGCAAGCGGAAGAAGAAAAACGAACGGTAAGTGTCGTTTAAGAGGGATTTTGGTTTGGAATTTGATTCTGGGTTTAGATCTTGGTTTCTTGATGTTCAGGATTTAGATCTTGAATCAGGAATTGGTTTGGATTGTTGGTCGGCGGTGGAAGCCGGATTGGGTCTGCAGTGGATTTCGGTGGCGGCGAACCGAAGAAGAGGGAAGGAAATCGGTAAGGGTTTTGGTTTGATTCCGGATTCTTGATCGATTATTGAGCTGCTGACCCATCTTCACCGATCAAACTCCTTCGTGTGATCGATCCAGTGCCAGTGCCAAGTACTCCAACACAGTTCTTGCCTCTGTGTTCCTTGATTCTTCCTTCCGCAGCTGTCTGGTCGATTCGCTGTCTCCACAGTGCGCTGTTGTGAGGGATGCTCGACAGAGCTCGCTGTCCAGATTTATCAACAGAGGGGGTAAGGTAAAGAGTATGGATCTTCGATAGAGTTGATTTGTTGGATATTTGTGGATTCGATTGATATCACAGCTTGTTTATGTTGGGAATCCAGATCGGGTTTTTATGTGCTGATCGGAGAGGTTACGATCGGACAGAGCTGCACTGCTAGTCCCGAACTATTGAGCTTTTGGTTTATTTACTATTCCGCATACATGTACTTGAACTTATTGGATTTCTCGATGAGTTTTTCACTTGAGTACTTAGTTTTCCGCTGTTCGATATATTTCTGATTTCCATTTTCGAGTTGTTACCGAACTCCTTTACGGATTTTATATATATATATGCGTGGTTGTGATTTTATAGTAGGATGTGTTGAGTGGCCGTGTGGGTCACAAATGTTTCCATTTTGCTTATTTAAATCCATAGCCTGTTATGGATTGGCCGTGTGGGCTTTATATACGTGTATGTATCCAGGGAAAGTCCATTGTTACAGGGGAGATGCTGCCGAAATTTCTCGGAAAGCTGTCTCCCGGGGCGTAACAATTTAGTTGGTATCAGAGCAGGTTTGGTCTTTCGGGATTAGTGTTGCATTTTGGTTTTGGCGTATGATGTTTGGGTCTATCTGATACCAATTTAGTGGTATCAGAGCCGTAGTTTTACGGTCTTTCTAGTTTGTCGGATGTGTGATTTTGTGTTTCAGTGTTTACGGATTTTCGGAGTCGTATTATGATCCGATTTTGGGACTAAGCAGTGGCAGAACATCTCCAGACAGCAACAGGTAAAAAAATTTTTAATTTAGAAATTGGATACGGTTTGTAACATTGGTGGTAAAACTTTAAACAGATATGACTCGCGAAGGACATGCTCCTGTGCGGGAACGTGGACGACCTTAACGGCCACATACGAGGATGTACGAGTCTATGATGGCTGAGCCATTAAAGGGACAGACCTTGTAGTAGTGATGTATTTAGATACAGTGATAGTAATTGAGGTGAATCAGGTAGACTCTTACCTGTATTTTCTTGTTGTGAGCGAGTTTTGGTTGGTTGAGGAAAATGATCGACATAGATAATAACAAAGGGGTCTAATAGATTCTGATGAATTGGGTTAGAGAGGTGAGGATTATAACTCCGGTGGTTAATTCGTTTGGTTGAACAAATGTAGTAAGGATCAGTGTAGAAATTTAGCTATAGGCTATAAAACTACATGTTGCAGTTGATGGCTAGAAATTTAGCTGGGTTTCTTTGCGTGGAACTGTTTAGTAGATATGTTATTTATACATTAATCCATGGAGGGTTTTGTGGTTGAATTTGATCATGGAAGCTTATGATTATAACTGAATCAACTTATGGTAATAATGATGGATCAATAGAGATGGGTAAATCTGAATTGTGGTTGGTGGATAATTATGGTGGAATGTGGAATAAAATTTTGTTCTAAGCATTACATGTTGGATTTCCTTGACTTCAACAGAATGACACATTTGATATTTGCTTCTTTTGTGGATGAGCAAGTTTTGACCTAACAGTCGTATCGTTGTTCTGTCACAGAATATTGATGATAGGAGATCAATGACCTTGAGTTTATTATGCTATACAAAGGTGTATATTCGGGTGCTAAGATATGTCTTTGGTATGTATCAATTGGTCCTATGTCTTGAACGGTGAGGAGATTGAGTTGATAGATAATCAAGGTGTATGTTGGTTATATGTACGTTGTGATTTATGATAAGCAGTTAATTGAAATTTGATAAAAGTTGAGAATTTTTAAGTTTTAATTGTGGTTGCTAAAAAGGTGATTGATTTCATGGTTGGAATGGCTTGTGGAGCCAATTAAAGGATTGCCTTGTTAGAGGTTAAAGGATTGTTGTCATTCAAGTTAGATTCCATTCGTTAACAACTTGATTAGCAGTGACTGTACTGATTACGACACATTAACACCTTGCAAACCCAGTGGGCAAATTTGTTGAATATGAACCTAAGGCAATTACAGTATTTGTTGAATTCCCTACACATTAACACCTTGATGTAGCTCTAATCCTTGAAGACTTTAAGAGCAGCCTTGCTATTTCGGGGAAATCATTGAAATTGATTTCAGGAAGTTGTGGAGTTGAGCTCATTGAATTGATATTAATTTTGTTGTGAAGAAGGTTGAAGCTGTGATATTATTGTATATGAATACTCATTCTTGTGTAGGAAATGAGCTACAGGCTGAAAAAAAAAAAATTATTAAGGGGGAATTCTTGTGTAGGAACGTAGCAATCTTCGGAGTTATGCAAAGCGATTACTGATACAGCTCAGTAAATTGATCTTCTATCATAAAAGTTCAATTTGAATTTGGAAGCAGGAAATTAAATGTGATTGATTTCTAAAACTGTTTGGGTCTATTGTAGTGCCATAGATTAGTAGTTGGGTTGAAGCATAATTCTGAAGTTAAATTGCTCGAATTTGGGGGTGAGTGATTAACATACCTACGCTATGGATTTGTGGATACTAGTGAATGGAAGTATTATATTCTTAGCATGTTGAAAATTTTTGGATATACAACTATGGTTGGTGTTGTATGGACATGTGGGCTGTGTTGATGTGGTACAGCTGTGGACAATAGCGAAATTTCTGCAATTATGTCCATTATCAACTAGAAGTTGGATGCTTTGAAATTTTTGAAATAGAAAGGGGTTTATTTTGATTTTGTCGTGTGGACTTCTACGGTGAATTATATGGATAAAACTGATTGAGATTTGCCAGGATTAAAAAAAAAAAAAAAAAAAAGGATAAAATAGTTGTCATGAGTGGAAATCATTGTTGTTCTTCTTCTGGTATTGTAGTGTTGATCCCTCCCTGCTCTTGCTGAAGTAGAGTTTTTGTAAACGTTGAATCCAGCTTGATGGATCATCTACTATGGGAGTTCATTTGATTAGGATTTGGATGATATCTGGTTTAGGATCTTACAATTTTACATCGTAAATATGTGTTGCTAGATGCTCTTATATCATTCTCTTTTGGCAAGAGACTTTAATTCAAGGGCGTGCATTTTGGTCTAATTCAGATTTATTAACTACGAGGGAAGATTACATTGTGTAATTATTTGATGTTTCCAAAAGGTCAATAAAGGACTAAAGGTTTAGGGAGTTCTCTCACAAGGATTAAATAGATTTTAAAGATCATACTCATGTCATATGTCGATCAATGCATAGGGAGTTATGCATATCAAGTTGAGTGGCCTTCCAACATCAAACTGATGTTTGAGGACCAATGAGGGACAAAGGGCCAATCAGGGACAATGACCAAGGTGAACAAGGCTCAAGTAGTTTGTTTGGAGAATGATAATTATAAGATGTTTGCGGATTATGAGGAAAAAATTCCCTATGCTAATAAGGGTCGGAATTGTTCATGTAGATCCAAAGGAGTTTAGGAGCTTCTCTTGTAATTTCTAGAGCTCTTGGGTTGGCTATCTTAAATTCCTATATTATCCTGTATTCATAACATTCTGATTCTTCTATTACGAAAAAGAGTCGTGTACTAGTTTTCAAACATTACTACCTCCTCTAGTTAACATACTCATGACATGTGCCCTTTATACTATGTGATTAAACTGCATGTTTATGGTTGTAACAGATCAAACACAATTAGATCTTGCATGGACAAAGATCGTGGATCGTGCTTTTCCATCTTTGGCTTTATAAGTACAATACTTGATGGAAAATGTTTTGATACATATTGGAAAATTGGAAGGTGGAATGATCTACGTGGTTGAGAATTATCAACAAATAACCCTTAGTTTATTCACTCGCAAAATAATGAATCTTGAGGTTCTTCATGTAGTTGTCATGGTTTATACCATCTTCTGTCCTCTGCTGTAAGAATCAACACACAAGGATCACTAACAGGGCAGTGAAAGGGCATAGCAAGACCAGGTGGACTTGAAGAAAAGTAAACTTGTCTATGTTGTCTTCTAGAACTTATAACTAACAATTTGGTAGTTCATAGAACTAGCAGAACTAGAAGATATAGGGACCAGGCAGCCATGTGGCATGAGTGTGAAGAGGGTTTACATGAATTCCAAATTAATGAGTAGTGTTGTAAATTGAATTGGTTCTTCACCCATGTGATGGGAATGAATTTCTCAAGGTTTATAGAGATGAAGAAACAACAGAAGTAGGCAGTAACAAAATTAAATTCAAAGCCTTATTAGAGGTTGCACATAGATAGTTGTGAGAGCTGGTTTAATCTTTTTAGTATGTTGAGTGTCTTACTTGCGTTAGTCTGATGAAGTGGTTGTTGATTCATTCTAGAATTGTCTTGTTTTATGCAGTGGTTATTGACCATGTAAGATGGATGTTAACATGGTTGGTGTTGATTTGATGAGGTGTAATACTATTTAACATTGTTACTACGGTTAGCAACCTTTTGAGGTGGAGACTATGTGCTTTGAGCACAAGTCATCCAACCTTAACTCTGCAACTGTTATCACTAAAATATACAACAATGAGATTTTCAAGGTGTCAGTTATCTCTAATGATAGCACTGACTTAGTGAATAGGTAGGCAGTCCTACGGGCAGCTGATGAGTCAAGGAGGAAGTTGACACTAGTGTAAAAGAAGTTCTTTTGATGCAGAATCCTGTTGAATATGTGGTTTTCAAATTCACAGATCTTATAAATAGTTATTGTGTTGATTAACTTCCTGATATGTCTAGTTCATCATTTGCATTCGGGTTATAATGTTGAATGATCAAATTGAGATAAGTGATTGATCTGATCAATGATCTGGATTTGTTTTTATGAGAATCAAGTAGTCATTTTGGAAACAGAGTTAATGATCAGATACCTTGTAGATTGGTAATCAGTAACGGCAGAGCTGATCTATATAATTAACTCCACTACCTGGACAGAGTTATGGATTCTAAATTGTAAATTTTGGTGTGTGGTTGGAGGTGTTATATCATGAGAAGTCTAAAGATCATTGTAGCTTTGGTGAATATCAAAACTTTCATACTCTAAATTTTTGTTGAGAGACAAATTTATGGTATTAAAGGATTGATCTTTATTACTTAGGTTTAGTTGTGAGTAGATTAAATTGAAGCACAGTGAAAGCATAATAGGGAGTGATGCACAATAAAATTCTTAGATCAATCATTCGGAGTATAATCTGAATAATCACTATGATATTTCTGCGTTATAGTACGTAGATAGGAAATTTGGGGACCAAATTTTTATTAGTGGGGGAGAATGTAAGATATGAGAAAATTGAAACTCGTCTTGCGAAGATGAAATCAACGACTAAAATTAGAGGTCGTTTGGTGAGTGAATCAAATGTTAGCTCCAAATGAGATAATTAAAAATTTTGGATTAGTTTTAATTTTTTAAAATATAATTATTGTTTAATCATATCATTTAACTCTAATAAGCAATACTAAATATTTATCATTTTAAATTTGTTATAGGATTCAAATGTTAGCTCCAAATGACAATTCTATTGGAGCAGATTTGAAGGAGGGTTTGAAAAACATATTTTCTATGATATTATTTTTCTTATTTTAATATAGATTAAATATTTGATGGTTGATAATAAATAGTGAATGTTTTTTAATTTAGCTAATTGAAATCATAAAATTGATTATTACTTTTACGTAATCTAACAACATAATATTTTAAAATTAAAATTTAATGATTAATTTGAATGTGCATATTTTCTATGGTATTATTTTTTATTTTAATATAGATTAAATATTTGATGGTTGGTAATAAATAGTGAATGTTTTTTAATTTAGCTAATTGAAATCATAAAATCGATTATCTACTTTTAGGTAATCTAACAACATAATATTTTAAAAATAAAATTTAATGATTAATTTGAATGTGGTAGAATCTATATGCTTGTATTTCTTTTTTGTTTGTTCATTGATATTTCTTAATCTTTTCGCGAGATAATGAAGACTTAACTATGACACGCTATATACGTGACGAAGTTGTTATCGAGTTTAAAACCAATTTTGGTAAAGAAATTGAGAAAAAGAATGAAGAAGAGTATCCTATTAATCTCATAATGAGTTCTATTTACTATTCCATACAAGAGTTTGACCGAAAATGTAAAGGTATACTCTCAAGTTCAAATTTATTTAATATTTAAAGGTGAACTTCAAAGGTATCTTTTGATATAAATTATAATTTTATTATCTTGTTTGAATTGTAGATGTTGTCATTGAATAAGTAAAGTTCGACCCTTCAATAGTCCATGATGAGCTTTTTAGCTCTATTCACAATCATGTTACTTTCGTTTGTAAGAGAAAAGAGGTATGTAAATTTAAAAATTATAATGTTTACTGTTTCATAGTTTACGGAGTTATTATCTTTTATGTTAAGAGTTGTATAATAATATTTTAATTAATAATTTTAATAACTCATTAAATATTTTAGATTAGAAATCATCATAACACCACTATGAATGCAGAATAACCTCCACCACAATGTCATGTGGTAGAATAATGATATCTTTTGATAGAATAATATAAACATACAAATAAAGTAGAGTAATTTAATGTAGTTGGTTCAATATAAGTCTATAACCGTAAGAGAATTGAAATTTATAGAATTTGAGCAAATTAAAAATACAATGAAAGTTGAATAAGTTAATGATTACACTTCAGGAGATTTCTTAATATTCATTTGAATTCTCTAGAAAAAAAATCCATAAACTTCACTTATAGCTCTCCTTGAATTCTAGAAAAATTTTTATGAATAAAATTATTTTCTTTCTATAAAATTTTTGATCTCCCACAACTTATTAATAAATCATCCTATGGTGGCTTAGGTGTCAAAACACTCAATTGAGAAATTTACCTGTCCAGTTGTTATCATGTAAAACTATAATGATAATCTTTAAAAAGAAAAAAAATATAATAAAACTTATTTACACTTGGGTTATAGCCAAATATATTGAGCTCATTATGTTGTCAAACTAGCATAGCAAACATCATTAATATTTTCTTATTTCAACAAAATCAATAATTTTATTTTTCCACAAACCAAGATAAGTTAAGGATCACATCTAATTTTTTTCAAGATAATATACTTTTTTTTTCATCTGCTAATCATTATAGAATATATAACTTTGATTACAAAACACCTCAAATTTTACATTTCTTTTTTCAAAATGTCTCTTGAAATTGTTAGATGGTCAAAAAGATTTTAGTGTTTCAAACTCTTATCATTTTTCCTCCTAAACATCAACACAAGTGATATATGTGACACATCTTCATCCCTACCATGCAAGTATTTCATTAACAGTGTAAACAATTAAGGAGTAAAACTGCAAGTGTTTAAAAACATTGGAGAGTAATTTGATAATTTTTGAGACTTTAGAGGTAATTTTGAAAAAGAAGGTAAATCAAAAATAAAATAAATTTTTTCTCAAATTTATTAAGTCGCCCATTGTGTTTTTTTGTTGGTGTTGCGTTATTGTTTGTAGTACATGTTTACATCCAGTTTCATGTTTCAGAAATCACATGGACATGCCAACTTTTATTCAAAGGTGATGGTTGCTATTTTTGACAATAAAACTGCATAGAAGTGAGTAAAAATTTGATTAAATCGAATAAATTGACCGAATCGATCGAATTTAAAATTTTGATTTGATTATTTCAAAATTTCAATTATTTCTAAAAAAATCAATTAATTTGGTTTGATTTCAATTTTAATATTTCTTATTTGATTAAACTGAATAAACTAAATTAATCAAAATAAAAAAATAATTTATAAATTTCGTAAGTAAATTTATAAATTCCTAATTAATTAATAAAAATTTCATAATATTTAAAAAATTTAGTTATTTCGGTTAATTTGATCGAAAACTGAATTAATTGATATTTTATCAGTTTGGTTTGTTCGATTTTTATTTGAAAATTCGATCAGTTCGGTTAGTTCAAAAAACGGTTCGGTTCAATTTTAATTAATTCAGTTTGATTCAATATAATTTTAACTTAATACTCAACCTTAAAATTGTAAAGACTTCTTCTAGTGATCAAATAATTCGTTGATTGGGTAAGGTCATCTTGCAAAGCAAATCAAATTACCTGTTCTAAATTGACATATCTGATATGTACTAATTTAAAAATCACATATCTGATTTTGAAAGTGGAAGAAGATTCAAACTCAATCGCTGATAGACAATAGCTTCTCCTAATCTCCTGATTTCTCTATTATATTCCTCTTTAGCATTGTCAATCTATCACTAAAACTTTGTAGCACTAATTTTGGTCAACTTACTGTTTTGTTTAATTGCTAAATTTTTGTCATGAAGTTAGGAAACTTAGAGATTTATGATGATTAAAATGAAACAACAGTTATAACTTTAATTCTGATGCATATTTG
>NC_133864.1:22725773-22729284 GCF_044706935.1 Curcuma longa | reverse complement strand
CCTGAATATTCTCCCCCCTGAATATTTGACTTTGAATACAACAGAAGTAGAGTACATAGTCATGGGTGAATATGTTGCACAACTACTTTGGATGATACACACATTAACTGATTACAACTTGAAATATAGTAATACTAAGGTATTAATTGACAACATAAGATCCATTAATTTGACTAAGAACCCAGTACACTACTCTAGAACAAAATATATAGAAGTTAAACATCACATTATAGCTTTGTTTTTACTTGGTTTACAACCAAAGGCTGCAACTCCAAAGTCCACTATCTTTGATCGTTTACGTTGGGCAATCCATAATTGAACTCTTTTCCTTACGAAAAAGAGTTGTAACGATTACAAAAAGCTAATATGATAAAAACTTTATCATAATTAAATAATACAAAAATTAAAACCGTTACCAAAATCGAAGATGAAGATCTTGCTTTTTTTGGGCTGACTTCGGTGTTACGACGGCTGCTCGGGTGTTCCTTCTAGTTCAGGGTGTTGTCGGCTCATTCTTGAATAACTTCAATTAATGTATCGAAGCCTCTGTTTGATGTGCTTTTATAAGGCCTTCTAGTCACCTAGATTCTCGTTCCAGGCGACTCCACGTAGACCGCCGATCCACCATATTCGCAACTGACTCGACTTTCCAATCGACTTGATTCCCCTTCTAATCGACTCTGTGCTGATGTGGAGGATATGGATGGACTTCGACTTTCACTGCAATTATTCGAACCTGAGTCGCCTGGATTCCACCTTCCAAGCGCCTGGACCGTCCAGTCGATTGGATCCCCGATAAAGTCGCCCAAAGTTAAAATCCTCACCTCTTCAATCTACATTACAAGTTAGTCTCAAATACAAAATAATAGATTGGTTAGCAGTTCGAAGAACTGTTAATTGGTCTTAACTTCAATTTTCTAGTGAAACTTTGGGTTAAATCGACGTCTACAGTTCTACTCCGAGAACGCGTCCTTATCCACTCCACTCGGGAGAATTTACCTGAGTAGCCAACAAGTTATCCAAACTTATTGGACTTCCTACTTAGCTGTGATCTTCGGCCCCCAGGAATTTGTTGCTAGGCTCCCGGTCCACCTGACTGCCTAGACTTCCACCAAGCCTTGGTCCTCCTGACCTGCTTGGATTTTGTCATAGTTCCCGATCCTCCTAACACTGCCTGGACTTGCACCTGGTGCACTTGACTTGCTAAGTCTTCTGCCTAATCCTCCAAACCAGGACTTGCCCTTACCTAGCCACAACTAGGACTTTGCTTTACCTAGCCTCAACTAGGATTTTCCTGTGCTCCTGCACACTAGATCAACTTGTTAGTCTAACCACACACTTAACTTGAATCTCGTGTCATTATCAAAATTAAGGTTCGATCATCTGGTGCTTCCTGCACCAACAAAAATCTCAAGCTGGTGGCGTTCACGTGGAGGAGGAAACCTCAAGCCAGTGGCGTTCGCGTAGAGGAGGAAAGATGCGTGAGGTTGGTCGCTTTCGGCAAACGGCGCTCGAGAAGAAGAGAACCAACAGCCTCTCCACGCTTACGACCGGCGAAGGGTTCCGGTGCTCCACCCCTTTTCTCACGTAGGTTGCGGAACTGCGACAGAGTAGGGGAGCGCGACCATCTGCCCTAAAATCATGATCTGTGTTTTAAAGAGAAGCTCTAGTGTGGCAGGTGGGGCGAAGCCGAACCAGGAAGGAGAAGGAAAAAATTAGAAAATCATTTTCTATTAAACCATGTTTAAAGCTAGGGTTTACTGTAGCAATTGGACTGGGCACTATAACAAATCATGTTTATTTTGGTTCAAAACTAAATCGCTTGATTCACTAACCAAACGACCTCTGATTTGACCCAAATCAGTTTTGTTCACTTTGTCTTCACAAGACGAAGCTCCTCCTCTCTTCTATTTTGTTAAAATCTCTTCCATCATGAATCAAACTTAGTTGATTCAATGTAGTTTAAAACTAAATTATTTTGGTTTAATAACTAAATCACCTCCGATTTGAACAAAATCAGTTTCATTCATTTCATCTTCACAAGATGAATTCCATCATTTTTTTCTTTTTCCTGTTCAACTAGATTTTATTTCTCTCATTTTGAGAATCTAATTCTCAAACCCATTTTAAGTCCTTTAGAGAACTTGTAGTGTGTGTGATCCAATAGGTTCCTAGTTATGTTGGATGCCCGTATTAATCATTAATTATGGAATGATCATGAGTGGAACCTAGTAGTACATCATGATCCCCAATTGATCGAAAAATCAATGATTGATTTTAGAATATTTTCTAAACCTTTCAGCAGCTTTAATGAGATGTGCCTCGTTCCTTTCACCATCTTATACCTGCTTGGTTCAAAACATAGTCTATGTGTATCAGTCCCCACTAGACTGACTATGACACACCTAGCCTAAGCTATTTTTCGTATTCTATGGATTAAAGTTACTTGTACCTGTGTCCAAGAGTACCATACTCTTGACATGTGATACTTTAGCCAAAGACTTTTAATAACAATTCTAACAAGCGATCGCAGTGTATACATCTCCTTTTCACGGGAGCGGTGAATCCTCTGTGGGCTATTCAAACACCTTCAGGTACTTCAACTTGTACCCAATCATCTCGGGTCTACACCTCCTCAAAGATGTTCGCATAAGATGTCAAAGTATAAACCTCCATGACCAAGGTGACTTGAATACCATAAGTCAAATGAAACTCACACTTAAAATGCACTGAGATCTTCATTGACATACGTATAAAATTATATGAAGTCTCAAGGAAGGTCACTCTAATGAACTGGTTACCTTTAACTAGGATTCATGTTTAACTCTCAATATCCAATGTCTTCAGCCAGCGATATCAGCTGCTTGGCTAACCAAGGAGTTTAAAATGTGTTAGTCTCGACAGAATCGATGACGTCCATGATCATCAATTCCTCGGCTAGGGATAATTTCAATAAATTCATAATTGCACATGTAAGGATGCTCAGTAGTTGTGATCCAATCACAAATTCTCTCAAGCTATGAATCGTATTGCGAACATGTTACATCCCGAAAGACGGCTGTCCGAAAAATTTCGACAGCATCTCCCTTATAACAATTCAACTTTCCCTGAATATATAGTAAGATAGAGGCCCACACGGCCATCTACAATCCAACACACATACACAAGGGCGCACACGGCCATAACTACAATATACACACATGCATCCACTACTACAACAAATCTGCATACACAAGGAAAATGCCAAAGCACCACGATAGTGCTCACAATAAAAATCCAATGAAAAACTCCACAAACCAAATAAAAATCCGAACAAAACCATACGAAGTACTCAACAATTCAAAAACACACGAAGGGAGACCAACTTTGCCTTGTTGTGAGATAGGGGCAGCCCGACAGAACTCTAAGCTTCATTATCCTTATCTATTACCTGAGGAGATAAAAAACCCCAGGGTCTAGTGTAACGCCCGCCCTTATCAGAGCCTTGACGGACGCTACAGTTTGCTCTTTC
>NC_133864.1:22719451-22725673 GCF_044706935.1 Curcuma longa | reverse complement strand
TCGACAGAGATAATTGATGCTTACACCTGTATTTAGAGAAGCCTCCTTTGCTTTGTGCGACAGGGCTTGTTTAAGAACAGCAGAAAGCCAACAGCTCCCGCTGCTATACCAACAAATCTGAATACTATAATCGCTTAGGCGTATCAGATTTTATATACAAGCTGGTTAAATATATCTTTCAAGTTATTAGTCATCTAAACTACTGCTCAGTGTCATCCAGCCATAGAATGATGAAATCAGATAAGGAAATCAAGTATTCAAAAACACATACCTAGCTTCCACCATCATTGAAGCTGCTTCCAGCAATAACCTTGACTGATGATCAGTATTGTATGCTCTAGCATAAGCTACATTTTCTAAAACATCAGCACCGTTCAATCCAAATCTGTCAAGTTTAGTCAATGAAGTTGTGTATATATTAATCAGTCAAATATCTTATTTGCCATTATGTTGTTGCAAACCTATCTGCAATCTGCAGTAGTCTTTGAGGCCTAAACGTGCCCTCAGCATCGATATATAATGCCTTTCCTTCACCACCACCTTGATCCAATGGAAGCTGAAAGCAAATAGAGTTTGTTGTTTTGAGAAATTGAATTTGCAACAGAACTAGCATAGACCAAAATATTACTAATGACAAAACCAATAAAAGCAAGTTCAAGGAAATGTTATAAACCAATAAAAAACAATAATGACTGTGACATAAAAGCTATATATACATGTAAAGGCTAATTTATAATGTGTCACCATTCAAAACACAATATGATACCGAAACATACCTGACAGGTGACACAGAGAGTGTGGCACAATTGTGTTTTACCAGAACGAAACTCCCCATATAGTTCAGTAATAGATCCAGTTTCAATTCCTCCTATATTCAGAAAGTCAAGACAAATGAGCAAACATGCAATGGCTATCTACTGAAAACAAAATCCTAAGAATTTACCCTCCAAGATCTTATCAAGTTCCCTTGACCCAGATGTGATTTGAATTATTTCAAGGCGTTGAGCATGGAGTTGACTTGCACAAGTAAATCCCAGAGGTACCAACTTAGAAGCTGTACACAATTTGAATATTCAAAATTATAATGCTCAGAAAGTTCATATAATATATAAATTATCAGGCAACAGATAAATGGATTTCTAAATTGCTCAAGGATAGTTTAGAATTACCCGCTTCAATTATTTTGTCAACTTTTGCATCACTAATCCCTTTGATTTGCAGCAGATCTTTCCTTGGAGTATATGCAACAGATTCCACAGTACAAAGTCCAGCATCTTTTAGCTTCTTGACATCTACGGCAGCAATCCCAGATGCCTTCATAATAAAAGAACTCACTGACATATTAACTGAAATTGTTGGAAATAACAAATCCATCCTCTTGAAGTGACTATGGAAATACAAATCAAGCTACCATTTGATCCAGAAGGAAAACATGCAACATTTATGCAAACCGACTACTTCTACAAGCTTAGGTACTTATAACTAAGGGGTATCTAGTTTGTTTACTACAATTATGATTCTTCTAACCATCATAGTCAACAAAAAGCAAGAAATCTTTGCAATAGAACAAATTTAAAGCATTAAAGTTTCAATTTTGCCCGAACTGTCACACTGCTGAAGATGTTAACTTAAGAAGCACTACTATGAATATTGAGGAGGATCAATTTGAACTGAACAACAATATAATTACTCGAAGAAAAAAAATGAAATGTAGAAACTTACTTGATTTGGGATGGCTTCTTACAGAATACAACAAATGAAATGACATCCTGCGGAAACAACACAAAATCAGGGGAAACTTACTTGATTTGGCAGGCTGGAGCGGAAGTCTCGGCGGCGAAGTCTCTGCACGGGCTGGGTGGAAGGCTCGGCGGCAAGCAATCGCAGGAACCCGGAGAGGAAGTTTAGGGTTCGTGCGAGAGGGAGCCGCGGCGTCCGAAGAGGAAGTCTCGGCGGCGAAGTCTCTGCACGGACTGGGTGGAAGGCTCGGCGGCAAGAAATCGCAGGACGCCGGAGAGGAAGTTTAGGGTTCGGGCGAGAGGGACCTGCGGCGTCCGGAGAGGAAGTCTCGGCGGCGAAGTCTCTGCACGAACTGAGTGGAAGGTTCGGCGGCGCAGGAAGTAGGGTTCGGGGCGACAGGGAGGCGCGGCGTGAAGTTTAGGGTTGGGGAGAGTTGAACCGCGGCGTGTTCGGGCGAGAGGGAGCGGTTTAACGGGTCGGTAGGGTTAGAAAATAACGGCGGTTATTGTAAACCGCCGGAGAAAATAAAATATAGCGGCGGTTAAATTGTAAACCGCCGTGAATAACATTTTAAACTGCCGCAAATCACTAAACCGCCGTAAATCAATATTTAAACCGCCGCTAAAAAATTTATTTTTGTGGCGGTTAATTAAAACCGCCGGGAAAAAAGATAATAGCGGCGGTTTTAAAAACCGCCGGTAAATAACCGCCGCAAAATCATGATTTTTTAGTAGTGTACACCCTTGGACTTTTCCTTGCCAAGACTTCCCACTTGGACTTTTCCTTTGCCAAGACTTCCCACTTGGACTTTTCCTTTGCCAAGACTTCCCACTTGGACTTTTCTTTTGCCAAGACCAACCTTGGACTTTCCTGCAAACTTGCATCACACATGTTAGATCACAAGTATTGCCTAACTTTAAACATGGTTTAGCCAAACATTCAAACTCAATGCACTTGGGGTAAAGATTGCACCAACAATTAGCAACTTGACAAAACCAACTAAAGTAAAGAAAAGTATGGATGTATGTATGTATAAACAAGAAAGAAATGTAAAACGAATAAAAACCCTTGGGTTTCCTCCCAAGAAGTGCTTGTTTAAGGTCTTTAGCTTGACCCCTTATTCTCTAATGTACAAGGGTTCATTGATTGCACTCTCGCAACCTTCCCCTTGGAGGAACTTTGTATTTTTGAATTTTTGTACACAGCACCCTTATTTACCCGGCCGGAGCGGGCATCTTTTCCGGTAAAAAAGAATGATGATACAACTTCTTTCTCGGTTGGATGGCCTCCAACCGGCACACATGCGGGGGTTCTGACAAATAAGCGTTTGAATCCAAGGAGAGGTTAAATTCAATCCTCTTACCAACTACTTCTAGGGACAACTTCTGATTTTTAACATCAATGTTTGCTCCCGAGGTGGCAAGGAATGACCGTCCAAGAATAATGGGGATAGCCGAGTCTTCATCCATATCAAGCACAACCCCCCGACTTCTACCGGTACATCTTCAACTAGCCCTCTAGGATATCTGCAAGTTTGATCAGCTAGTTGAAGGGTCATCGGTGTTAATTTGAGATCCGAGTACCCACATTTAACACTTGTTGCATATGGAATGATGCTGACACTTGTGCCGAGGTCGCAGAAAACTCTTCCAATGGAAATATTGCCAATCTTACAGGGTAGGAAGAAACTACCTGGGTCCTTTAGCTTCTGAGGCATCTTGTTATTCAATATCTTCTCCGTTACATCCTCAGTAAGTGCCACCACATTCTTAGGCCGGGTGATGTCTTTGGTAGACATTAGCCCCTTGATGAATTTGGCAAATTTTGGCATTTCAATCAGTGCATCAAGGAGCGGAACGTCTAGCGTTAAATCCTTCACCCGATTGTAGAGCTTTTCAAATTCATCATCCTTCTGCTTGTATAGGAGTCACTGCGGGTAAGGTATATTTCTCACATGTGGTTTCTTCTCTGAAGTCCCAGCGGGTGTTGTAGTCTCAACTTCCTCCAACTTATCTTCAACAATTGGAATAGAGGAAGGAGGTTGCACAGCGGCTGGGGTGAGATACATACCTTCCTCAGAAGCAGTCACCTGAGGTTCTCTATCCTTTAGGGTCCGTCCGCTCCTGAGCTCTATTGCTTTGCAGTGCTCCATAGGGTTGAATTCTGGCTTGCCCGGGAGATCACCCACGGTTCTGGAGGAGAGGGAAGAGCTTATTTGAGCTATTTGGGTCTCTTGCATCTTCATCCTCTTATCGTGGTCATCCAGTTTTTCATTGATTTTAACCATGTCACCTTGTAACTTCTCCAGAAGTTTCAAGATTTTCTGGGTGTCTGAAACTTCTTCACTAGCTTTTTGAGGCACATTTTAGTTGGAAAGCCCTCCTTGATTGTTGTAACTGTTATTATTGCGGTTGGAAAAATTAGGGTGATTCCTCCAACCCGGATTATATGTGTTCGAGTACGGGTTGTTTCTTTGGTTAAATGCTCCAACTGCATCGCACTGCTCATATAAAACCATTTGATTCTGAGATGCTACAGCTGGGCACACTTCAATTGTATGACTTGAATCACCGCAAATATCACAGTTTGTTGCAATCGCATGGACCTTTCCAACGTTCATTCCTTCTACCCTCTTAGTGAGGGCATCAATCTGCGCATTTAGCTTAGTGAAGTTATCAACATTATATTTCCCAGGAATTTTCTGCACATTACCTCTCTCGTTTGCCCACTGGTGATGGTTAAATGCCACATTTTCAATAAGTTCCTTGGCTTCTTCGAGACTCTTATTCATGAGGGCACCTCCTGCAGCGGAATCCAAGTATACTTTAGTTTGATAATTGATCCCATTGTAAAAGGTGTGAATGATAAGCCATCTTTCAAGTCCATGATGTGGGCACTTTCTTAGCATCCCTTGAATCTATCCCAAGCCTCAAAAAGTGTCTCTCCGTCCATTTGTTGGAAGCTTGAGATGAGATTCCTCATGTGGGCAATTTTGCTTGGAGGATAGAATTTGTTCATGAATATCTTCTCCAAATGTTCCCAAGTATGAATTGAGTTAGGAGGTAATGAATGATACCAGTCCTTCACCCTGTCTCTCAATGAGAATCTGAAAAGCATTAAATGTTGGACGTCGAAGCTGACCCCTTGTTGCCTTCTAGTGCTGCAGGCATCAGAATATATTTCAATGTGTAAATGGGGGTCTTCATGTGGACCACCCCCAAACTGGTTCTATTGTATCATGGCTATAAATCCAGGATTGAACTCGAAATTCGCAACCTCTATGTTGGGGATGGCAATGCAGGACGTCGCTCCTCTCATCTGAGGTGCAACATAGTCTTTCAAAGATTTCTGGGCCATGTTTTGTGGTTGTTCTTGACTGATTACTCTTTGTTCTCGAAGTCTCCTTCGGTAGGTTCTATCAATTTCAGGATCAAGAGGAAACTCCAAAGGTTTGGCCCTGCTCATGCACCAAAATCAACTGAATGATTAAATTGCCAGAAAAATAATGAATGTATGTGCAAAAGAATTAGTACCAATTAACAAATGAAAAGAAATAAAAAATAAAGAATGAAGCTATGTATGTATAAGAAAATAAAAGTAAAACTTAATGTGCTAGAATAGTAAATAATTATGCACAGTCCCCGGCAACGGCGCCAAAAACTTGATAGCCCCCGGAAGTATACGAGTGTCATCAAGTAATAAAAATATCAAATCCACAGGGACCGTGGAATTACTTACTAAATACTAGCACAAAAAGGATGGAGAGAAACTGAGCATGATAATTGTGTGGGGGAGAAGGGAGTGTCAACAGCACCTAATCCTTAAAGCAGAGTAAGAATTCAACTGTGACAGTATGTGGTGAAACGATTCTAGGACTTCGGACTCCTCGAGGTATTGGTTGATCTCAAAGGCAATATACACAATCATTTCATAAGAACGGTAGATTAACAAATCTCAAAGTACAATCATCAATACACGATTTATCTTACATCTTAGAATTTAGGGAACTACTCCATGTCGTGGAGTGCACAATACATGGAAGAAATGGAAGAATACATCCTACTTCGAAAGATATACAAAGAAATGCAGAAATAGGACTTATCAATGAAGTTCTTCCTCCTTGGACTGCACGCTCCATGTAGATGGGATGAGGACGGGACGGAGTAGTCGGATCGGTGGATGGATCGTTGAATCTTGCTCCGAAATGAGGGGTCAATGACTCGAAACAGCTCTGGTGGCTCTCCAAAGTCTCCCCCCCTTCTTTAGGTCTCTAAGAGGGGTATTTATAGCAGCTACCCCGTGACAAGGCACGCCCCCGTCCACACGGCTGTGTCTCCTAGGCACGGCCACGTGTGGGCATGCCTCCTGGAAGAGACACGGCCGTGCCTCTTAGGCACGTCCCATTGAAGACCCTGTTCGGTGGAAAGGCACGGCCGTGCCTCAAAGGCACGCCTTCAGGTTGGATCTTCACTGTGTTGGCGT
>NC_133864.1:22709874-22719376 GCF_044706935.1 Curcuma longa | reverse complement strand
AAAAAACATTGTAATATTTACAACGCTTTTTCTGCGTTGCGAAGGTGTTGTCGATGATAACAAAGACAACGCTTAAAAAGCGTTGTCGTTGAGGGACCCCATTTACAACAGGGCATCTTACAATGCTTTTTCACCCCCAAAGACAATGCATTTTCCGCGTTGTCTATTAACTTTTTTCTAGTAGTGTAAGTTAAGTTAAAGCAAGTCTAACGGTCATCAGAAAGCATAAGTTCGACTATCAAGTCAAGCATATGTCAAGTATAATTAAGAATAAACCAACTATAAGTCAAAATCAAGTAGGACTTGCACATAGAATAGTCAACATAAGTAAGAGTGCAAGTGATATACATAAACTCAAACATACTCCAAGTCAACATACAAGTCAAAACTAGTCAACTAAAAGTCACTACAAGTTAATACAAGTTCATATAATTTAAATCATGTCTAAGGATTTATCAAACATGTAAGCATTAGACTCTATTCAAGGCAAGAATTAATAGATTTGGCTTAAATGATAATTATCTTAACAATAATTGAATAATTAATAGACTTTTAAATGGTCATGTAAGTAGAGGTAAACAAGCTCTAAGTAAGATACATGATCAACTTGAAGATAAGTTGAATAAGCAATATAAATACTAATAGAATAAGCAAATATTAACTTGAATAAGTGAATATACTTAAACATTTGAATAAAGCAAGCGGGCATGTTAAGTGCTAAATAAAATGGCTCTGGATAAGTGAAAAATTAGGTAAGCATTTAAATGAGCAATTTGAATCTTTAAGTAAATTCTTATATAATAAATGAATTTAAGAAAGCAATGAGCTTAAGTAAAATCAAGTAATGAGCTCAAGTAAAAAACAAAGTAAGCTTAAGAAGGTAAAGCAAACGTAAATTAGAAATCAAGATTAAAACTCAAGTAGGTTAGTAGCTTTGAAATCAAATGAAGGCAAGTCAAAGTGAGTAGAACATCTAAACAAATAAGTTAAGTATCAACATCTAAAGTAGTCAAAATGAGTCAATATCAGACAAATTAAAATGAGTCAAATTAGATAAACTTAACAACACCTAAATTCTAGTCTAAGTAACACTAAGAGTTAGCTCCCCCTAAATTGGAGGTTTATTTCTTTTTATCCAAAATTTTCTATCTTCTATTAAATTTATGATAGGCTCCCGCAAGAGTATGGTTGTCGTCAAGTAATAAAAAGTTATTGAATCCATAGGGACTGTGGAATTAATCACTAGACTAACACAAAAAGAGTTACAAACGAAATGGTTTTAGTGTTGGGCCGAGAAAGAAGGAGAACTGAATGACCTAATCCTCAAATGAAAGGGAATCAACTGTAAGGCAGATATGGGAAACGATCCTAGGATTCGGAGTCTATGAGAGTTATGGCTGATAATATTTTGGATGTTTTGCTATTCCTCAATGTTTATATCAATGTAGGGATCCTAACCAAGTTATCAAATTAGAGATTACTACTTCGAGATGATACCTAGATAGCCCGGTTCTATAGCTCTCCCGCTGTCACCAGCCACTCCGGCAATACTACTGGTATCCTACCCTCTGTCACTGAGTACCCAATTAAGGACCTCTTCCTAGTAAACAATAACTGTTAGTTATCCCTCTTGAGAATTTGTTACGGTTTAAGAATCTCCTCGGAAAGTCCGGTTAAAAAGGTTCACCTCCTGTCACAAGGCACCCCGGTCATACGATCCTAAGATTTCCTGTAAATCTATAATTCACTCCCATCCATATGAAATCAAGTCTTCAAAATATCATCAAATACGCACAAGACACAATTTCATATAACAAAGCATAAACATGTCATAGAAGATAGCAAATACAAATCCATCGAGTACAATCATCCGTTACATCTCAATTTCTCCTACATCCTAGAATCAAAGAGATCTACTCCATGACGGAGGGGGGATACAACTCAAGAAGGAAGAAGAAGAATTCATCATTATTCCAAAATCTAAGAAAGAAAAGGAAAAATGACTTATCAATATGTGCAGTCTTCCTTGAATTGTGATCTCCTCGTCGGCGGTGGATGAAAGCGGTGGAGTAGCCTCAGGAAGATGGATGTGACGGTGAATTCCCTCTCAGAACGTGGTTACGGCCGCTCCTTGTTGTCCTCTGACGGCTCCCCCCAAAAGGGTTCCAAAAAGTTATTTAAATAGGCTTCTAGGGGAGACATGGTCGTGCCTCGTGGCATGATCGAAAAGATCGGAGAGGCATGGTCGTGTCTCACGGCGCGACCGAAAAGATCGAGGGAAGTTTCTGTTGACACGACCGTGTTTGGTGGAATGACATGGCCGTGTTTTGCGGAACGGCCGAAAAACTTGGTGTTGACTCCCCACTGGCACAACCGTGCCTGGTAGGCACGGCCAGAGAAGGCTGCTGCTCTGGAAAGGAGGCACGAACCACACGGTCGTGCCTAGTAGGCACGACCTGAGGCTGGTGGTCTTCTATTTCTGGGGCACGACCGTGCCTGGTGGCACGACCTGGAGAAGGAACGCCTCTGTGTGGAAGGCACGACCGTGCCTTGTAGGCACGACCCCTTCTTGGCTTGTGTTGTTCTTCCTTCATTCCACCTTGTTTCACACTGATTTCCATCCTGTAAATGCAAAAGTATGAGAGCAGACCTCCGAACTAGAAAATAGAGAAAATGTGCCTAGTGCATGAATAAAGGATGTCGATAAACATAGAGTATCAACATGAAAATGCATAAAGATGTCCAATAAAAGTAGTAAAAATATATGCATACCCTACACATATCACACCCCTAGACTTAAACTTTTGCTTGCCCTCAAGTAAAACATGCCTCTAGATTTCAAGTAAAAACACATAGCAGCATCATAATTCATAGCACATCAATCCAATGCTATCAAACCATAACAATGGTGAGCATGATACTCAAAATTATTAAGACAAGACCTAAGAATAAGTTCTCCGTGCTCAGTGCAAAAGTGGTCATAATCCAATTGGTATCAAAACCATACTTAGAGTCAAGTCATCATGCTACCGTGTTCCTAAATATTTCTGACCTTAGACACTTACCTGCCACCAACTAGGGTCATCCCTCTCAAAAGGTGCTTTGCACCGGTCTACACAAGGTTTCAAAGGAATACTCGATATCAAGAAAAATATGATAGATATTTCTTCAGTAACCCTTACTGGTCTCAAAGGGATATCTAGTCAGTTTCCACTCACGATAACTATTTTTTTATCCTTTTTTTTAAAGCAAGGTATTTGTGAATATGAAAAGGAGTTGCAACCATTACAGAATTATTATTTTTGGATTTAGATTTTTCCAAATGAGCTTCCATAATTCGAGTTTATCCAGTAACCAAAATGCAGTTGAGAGGACACCTAAGAAACACTAGTACTAGTCTGGTCTCATAAATCATGACTAATTTCAAAATTTATCCATCTCCTAGATTAGGCAAAAGTGTAAAAAGATCCTTAGACTAGAAAATGTCTCAACTCTCTCAAGATATACTTGCTCACTTGTTATGGTAGATAGGAAAAAATATAGTACTTAAAAAACTAGCCACAAGCATCAAAACAATCATCTAGAAAAATATTTTTATAAAAGGACAAACTCCTAAGATGATGTCGGTGATCATTCACATGCTATTTACCATGAATTAATAAAACAAAACTCAAAGTAAAGTTCAAAGTAAATTTTAAACAAATTACAAAAATAAAATTTAAAACAAAATGCAAGTTATGTACAATGTATACTCTCTAGATTTACCTCGTTCCATCTTCTTCCCTGATCTGGAGGAGGTGGATATCTAGGAGGGAATCTAGGGCGTTGAGGTAAGTTGCCTAAATATTCATGATATTGATATAATGAGGCAATCTGTTGGCGTGTAAGGTCCATTGATCTCCTAAATTCCACCCCTCTGTTCCACTCCCTATATTGATGCCTCATGAAATTATCCACAGATGAATAGAACTCCTTCGCCCTTCTAAAGTGGTTCTGTATTTCTTCAAACTACTCTTGAGTCATAGTACTATACTCATCCAACTGGCGTTGGTGAGCAGAGTGCTCTTCATGGAGTGTATCTAGAGAGCTACGGAAAGCAAAAAAGTTAAAAGCTGAACCTGACTCACCATATGCATAAGAATGTCTAGCAGGTTCATATTTAGGGGAAGGAGGTTCATGATAGGAATGCTCATGGTGGTATGATGGTTCTTGGTCATACTCTAAATCAGGTTGATAAGTGGGAGTGGAATGACTAGGGGCTGGAGAATGTAGGATCCAGTGTTCGATATTTCTTATGGTAGTCTTTGAGGGGTTAAGCAATGGAAAGGGAAACCCTAATGCTCTGTTAAAAACGTAACCCCATTCGGCTTTGGAAATCATTTTCATTGTTAAACATGTTTCAATGTCAACCTTGGTATTGCCTAAAATGGGTTCTAAATATAAGAGGTTGCAACCCAAGCTGATGATGATGTTTGTTATAAGACCGCCCACTACTATAATCCCTGTAGAAGATTTAGCTATTTTAGCTAGATGTTAAAGGAAATAGAAATCTGAGTCGAATTCAACCTCACTAAGCATAGCCCAGATGTAATAAAGTTCTATCTTCTTCACCACGCTGTCACTCTCGGCTCAACCAAAGATGGTCTTGATCATGACGTGGTGGAGGTACCTAAAAATTGAGTTTTGCAATAATAAGGCTTTGGACTTGGATGGGTCATAGGTTTCCTCGATGACAGTGATCATCTTCCAAAATCGGGTGATGCAAAATTTCTTATCAAATTCCTAGTCACATCAGTAGATAAACTAAAGCAATTATTAAAGTCCTCTAGATTTCATTCATATTCTACGTTAAATAATCTAAAATTGATCTTACCTTTATAGTTTTCATCGGTGGTGAAGTAGATTTCTAGAGAACTAAGGAATTCTAGGGTTATTCTGGGGTAGGTTGGGTGCCTAATGTTCATAAACTCAAGCCATCCTATGTTATCAAACATCCAACCTAAATCGTCCTTAATCCCTAACAATTCCATAGTGTAATCATCAATATAATGAGAGCAAACTAACTTTCTAGAGACAAGACAATTATACCTAGCCTTTTGATCATTATTTTGAAAGATGATGCCATGAATATTGTCAGTATCTTCTTCAGTGGCCTTTCTTTTCCCTTTGTCTTTAGTTTTGCTCTTCTCCTTCGTTGGAGCTTTTTCCCTTGCCAGTTCCTTTCCTTTTCGTCGTTCTGGTTCTTCTCCTCCGCTCGCTCCTCTTGTTTTGCAGATTCTCTTTAACATGTTGCTAGATTTAAGTGGGTAGCAAAGAGGGAGAAAATCTAGGGTTTTCTAGTGGATCTCAGTGGAGAGATGAAGAAGAAGTGGAGAAGAAGTGAAGGAAGGAGGATTAGAGGATTTGGGGGTGATTGGAATGGTGGTTTGGAGAAGATGGTGAATAGGGTTTGGAAAAATAGGGGCGCACGGGCGTGTTCTAGGGAACACACGGCCGTGTGCTGCTTAAAAAAAGGATGAGGCATGGCCATGCCTGGTAGGCATGACCTGCAAAAGTAGGTATTCTATATGTGAGACACGCTCGTGCACAGGTGGCACGGGCTGAGGTTGTTAGTTTGCTGTGGAAGATGCACGGTCGTGCTATTGGGATGTATACTATAAGCCTAACTTTTTGTATAAACATCTATTTTAAAATAATTGAAATAAGAATTACTTTGGTCAAATGTTTGCATTTTACATTTCTTATATATGTTAATGCAGTTGTTCACTTAATTTATATTGTAGATAACATGGTGTGTGGTGCCACACAGAAGATCATGTTATCGGTTCCTTATAAATTATAAATAGTAGCTCACAACCAAGATGGACTGGGACAAACCATTGGAATGGTTGTAGTGTAATTAGTATTAGTTTATCTTGACTATAAAATTACACTAGTACACTTTGTGTGTATTGAGCAGGACCGTTTGAGGTCGTTCGATTTATACTGACTATATAATCGAACTAGACCTCTGTTATTATGGATGTGCATGCTCTTAATCCCTATATAATAACAAGCACATATACTTAGTATTTATTTCTTTAATTCATCAAAGGGTGAGATTTATTCGTTAAATCAAAAGGCCCGATGAGTTGGGAGATAATGCTATGTATATGGTGTGTTGTTGATTATAGAAGGAATCTGTGTCCTAATTATTTAGGCTGATGATGTCCCCTTGAGGAGCTCATAAGGATTATCATGTAAACCCTGCAGGTGGACTTAGTCCGCATGATAATAAAGTTGAGTGGTACTACTCTCGGAATTAGAAGTTAATTAATTGAGTTGTCAGTAATTCAATTAATTGACGGACATACGATATCTTAAACACAGGGAGATTAATGCACTCATAATAAGAAGGAGCTCATATTGTAATATGGGATTGGTGCGGTAGTTCAATAATAACCCTTTAGTGGTATGAGTTATTATTGATGGACTTGAGTTGGGTGTTCAGGGAGAACACGGGAAGCCCAAGCCCATCAGGAGGCCTAAACCAATTCCTCCTCTAGGTCCCTGTTGTAGCCTCTGGATAAAGCCTCGTATCCACCCAATAAGATTCTATTAGAATTTTGTTAAGAATTCTGTTAAGAATTCTGTTAAGAATTCTGTTAGAATTCTGTTAAGAATTCATTAACAGAATTCGGTTAATCCTAAATAGAATTATGTTAATTTTGTTATCCAACAAAATTATGTTAATTTTGTTATCCAACAAAATTTTATTAAATTTTGTTATCCAATAAAATTATATTAATTTTGTTATCCAACAAAATTATATTAATTCTGTTATTTTTTCCTAAACTTTCTATGATGGCAAAGCTATAAAAGGAGAGGAGAGGGGGCGGCTCAAGATCAAGATTTTCTTCTTGTCTTGCCTCCTAGGGCCGGCCCCCAACTCCTTTAATACTCCTTGATTTTTCCTCTAAGGGAGGCGCGACTTTGTGTTGTTCTTCTCCTTGGCTAGGGCCGGCGCCGGCGCCACCTTGAGGGGATTCTCCCTTAGGGCCGGCCACATCTTGTCCCTCCTCTCCTTCTCCTAGGGCTGGCCACACCTTATCCTTCCTCTCTATCTCCTAGGGCCGGCGCCCCTAATCAAGGTTCCCCTTTGGTTGATGGCGGCTTGAAGAGGAGAGGAAGAGAGGAAGAGAAGAAGTCTTGGTTCTCCCTTGGTTGGTGGCGGCTTGGAGAGGAAAGGAAGAAAGGAAGAGAGGAAGAAAAGAAGAGAGGAAGTGGAGAAGGTAGTGTCTCAACCATAGGTTCTCCCTTCCCTTGTTGCCATCGGATTTGGAAGAGAGGAATAGAAGAAATTGGATGGAGTTTCATCTTGGTAGATCATCGCCCACACGACGTCCAAGAAGAGGAGAGGAATACAGCAGAAGATCAAGAGGTCTTCGGGTAACGAACATCTTCTACACAATCTACAAAGGAAAGGTACAAACTATTTTATTCCGCTGCATAGTTATTTCCTTTGTATCTTTCTTATGGATCCTGAATACCAACACAAGAGTTCCATCGATCCTATGTTTCGATCAAGGTGTACTTTGATTGGTCAAGAACTTGCTTGATCAATCAAGCACATGTCTGATCGAAGACGTAGGTTGCTTGGAAGGTTCCGTCTCTAGAAAATTTTTGTCTGGCAAGAATTGAACGAGACAGAATTTTAAGCACCTTCACGTGCCCAGAGGAAAAAATTAATAACTAAAATAAAAAATGAACAAAAGAAAAAATATAAAAACCCTTGGGTTGCCTTCCAAGAAGTGCTTGTTTAAGGTCTTTAGCTCGACCCCTATTTTGCACGTGTGAACAAGGCCTATTGGTTGAGCCCTCGTAGTCGGGCCCTATCCAGCACTATGTATTTCTGTTTCTTTTCAAAAAGGTTCTTTGTTACCTCGGCCGATATGGATTCTTCCGTTGGCGATGATTTCTCTTTCGTTCAGTTGTCATCCAACTTACAGCAGCGTTCTTGTCCAGAAGATAAGTATTTGAATACAACGAGAGGTTAAAATCTACTTTCTTGTTTCCTACTTCCAAAGACAGTATGTAATTCTTTACATTGATTTTCACCCCTGTAGTGACTAAAAATGACCTTTCCAAAATAATCGGCATTGACAGATCTTCTTCTATGTCAAACACAACGAAATCAGTAAGAATAGTGAATCCTCCGACTTCTACTGGGACATCCTCCACTATACCCATTGGGTGTCTACAAGAATAATCTGCTAGTTGAATGACCATGGTGGTGAGTTTGAGATCCGTATATCCATATTTTATACTCGTCGTATAGGGAATTATGTTGACGCTTGCTCCTAAGTCACAGAATGCCCTACTAATAGTCATCTTACTAATTCTGCATGGGAGAGTAAAGCTTCCTGGATCTTTGAGTTTGGGAGGAGGTTTGCTATTGAGAATTATTGCACTGACCTCCTTCGTTAGAGCTACCGTATGCCTAGCCTCTGTTATTTTTTTGATTGACATTAGCCTCTTGATGAATTTGGTGAACTGAGGCATCTCGATAAGAGCGTCGAGGAGAGGAATGTCCAAGGTGATGTCTTTGACCATGTTGTATAATTTCTCAAACTCAGCATCTTTTTGTTTACATTTGAGCCTTTGGGGGAAAAGTATGTTGCGCACTGTAGTCTCGTTTGATGGTTCTTCACTGGGTGGAGCAGTCTCAACTCCTTCCGATTTGTCTCCAACAGTGGGCATAGGGAAAGGAAGTCGTTCGACGGCTAATGTGTCTGAAATATCCCCCAAAGGAGTAGTCCCTTGTGTCTCTCTGTCCTTCAAGATCCGTCCGCTCCTCAGTTCGATAGCCTTATAGTTCTCCATAGGGTTGAAGTCTGATTTTTCTGGAAGTGCACCCACTTGTCTTGATGAAAGAGAAGAAATAAGCTGTGCTATTTGTATTTCTTGCATCCTCAACCTCTTATCACATGCATCAAATTTTTCGTTGAGCTTTGCTATATCACCTTGAAGTTGAGAAAACATTTGACAGTTCTCTGTCCTTTGTTCTTCCATCATCTTTAGAAGTTTCTGGATATCAGATATTTCTTCGTTTTGCTTTAGTACAGACGGAAAAGATGTTCCTTCGTTGTTGCGATACGAAAAAATTTGAGTGATTCCTCTTACTTGAATTGTAAGTATTAGAGTACGGATTGTTTCTTTGATTGAATGCACCAATGGCGTCACATTGTCCAAGTTGAGCGATCTGTGCTTGAAATAATCCCACTTGACACACCTTCTTTGTATGGCTTGAATCATCGCAAAGTTCATATGATGTTGATACTGCATTAACTTTGCTAGCGTTTGATATTATCAATTTTCTTATTGAGGGCTTCCATCTGTGCATTTAACATAGTAATATCGTCCACTTCATATTTTCCAAGGGTTTTAGCAGGATTACTTCTCTGAGTGGCCTATTGGTGATGGTTGAGGGCCACACTTTTAATTATGTCTTCGGCTTCTTTTC
>NC_133864.1:22667320-22709774 GCF_044706935.1 Curcuma longa | reverse complement strand
TTCGGGAAAAATGGCACGGCCGTGCCTATTGGGCACGACCAATCACTGGCGCTTCTCTGGAAATGAGGCACGGTCGTATCTCATTGGCACAGCCCTGGTGTGGTCCTGCTGTGGAAGTGGGCACGACCCCTTGCTATCTTCATTCTGTTGGAGGGACACGGTCATGTCTAGGCCGTTGGTATGTGAGGCACGGTCGTGCCTAGTAGGCATGGCCGTATTCTGCTTTGTTGCTCCTTCTCCTCCATTTCTTCGTGTTTGCTACATAAGAGACTCACCCGTGACAGCGAGCACAGCCAGTGTGAGCCTCTTCTCTCCACTTCTTGCTCCACCATCAATAATGCATCGTTTTGGCTCAAAATCATATCCTGTCAATCAAAATATACAAAGAGCAGATTTTTGAACAAAAGAGTAGAAACAATTAATAATAAATGAATAAGGTGCAATAAAGTAGATCATATGCAATGAATTACAAATAGATGAGCGTTAAACAATGCTAAAAAATCATATATGACCTACGCTCATCACAACCATCTCTCAGGACGTGACAACCAAAGCACCTGGCCATCGTAGCATTGGAACACTGCACTGACATCCACAAGCCATAGCAAATTCATTGTGTTAGTAAATTTTACTTTAATTATTGTCTGTTTCTGTACATAAATTACTAGGATGGTAAAGGTTTACCGATCCTATATTTCTATGTAAAGGCGAAACTCTTTCTCGAAAGAGAAAGAGTTCTTATAGTGGATTGCCCATGTAAACAATCAAGGACTGTGAGCCTTGGAGTAGCAGTCAATGGCTATGAACCAAGTAAAATAAACATATCATTTTGTGTGTAATTACATCATCCGCTGTGTTATACTTACTCTATTTTACCAAGTTTTCTAAATTCGTGCAAAAGCAACAAACGCGCTATTCACCCCTCTCTAGCACTTATTTTCGATCCTACAATTGGTATCAGAGCGAAAGGTGCTTGAAATTAGTGCAACCACTAATCAAGCAAGTTTTCCATCATTTTAAATTATTTTTTAATTTTTTCGCATTACTAATCTAAGACTAAGTCTTAAAACATCTTTGTCATTTTCTTGTGTGCAAGAATTTTTTTCTATGACTCATTAAGAAGGCTACAACACCACCATACCTCCTCTTTGTTGGTGCAAAGAGCACTAGGTCAAACCCTAAAGTTTCGATGTTTGACAATACACATAGGTCTGATTAGTTTGACCAAGGGTTGATTCAAACAGGACCTAATATTTGGATATGAGTGATGTCTAGTTAAGTCAGTTTGACCAGAAGACTATCGAGAAGTCCTAGTCGATTAGACCAGGCAAGAAAAAGTCCTAGTTGAGGCTAGGCAGGGAAAGTCCTAGTTGAGGATAGGCATGGAAAGTCCTAGTTAGAGGCTAGGCAGTGGAAGTCTTGATCTGGAGGATTGGGCAAGGAAATCCTAGCTGGAGGCTAGGCAATGGAAGCCCTGGTCTGGAAGACTAGGCTGAAGTTTTGGCGGATCAAGTGCACCAGGTGAAAGTTCAGGCAAGTTAGGTGGACCAGATGTATAGCAGTTAGAAGTCTAGGTAGGTCAGGTGGACCAGATGTTTGGCAGAAGTATAGGCAGGTCAAGTGGACCAGTTGTTTAGCAACAAATCTTGGGAGTCAAGGATTGAGACTAAGCGAAATTCCAACAAGTCTGGAGGACTTGGTTGGTCGGTAAATTCTCCCGAGTGGAGTGGGTAAGGGCGTGTTCCCAGTATGGGAATAGTAGGCGTCAATCTAACATAGCATTTCACTGAAAATTCGAAGTTAGGCACAGGTAAGCCTAGTAGATCAGACATACTACAGGTACGCTTAGGTTGCTTGCGTGTTTATATGCTTATCTTGTAAGAACCAGGAGCTGGAAGCAAGACGAAGGAAGCATAAGAGGAACACATAGAAGCAGCTGAACCAAGTCCAGGGTCAACTCAGATCAAACTCGAGTCAACTGGATCCAGGCACCCTAATAATTTCCAAGCGTCTGGATGGTCCAGGCGCCCCCTATCTCTTCCAAGCACCCAGATCCAAAAGAATCAGCCCAGATAAGATCAAGAAGATCGGATCAAATCAAATCTTATCTAGGCGCCCGTATAAGAATCCAGGCGCCTAGAAGGGGCTATATAAGGGGTCTTAGTGTGAAGCATCGGAATATAACTTCTCTACGCCATCCTTTTCATCTAATGGTGCTGCTGAACGTGAACGGGGCCAGACTCGTGCAATCGGAGAAGTTCTAGGAGGAGTGCGCGGTGCTCAAGACTTTCGGATCGGCTTTGACACAAATTGTTTGGTTATTTTTCTTACGTCTTACTTATTTTGTACTTATCTTGATTATTTAGACTGTAAGACGGGTTTCTCTACCTCTAAATAAGGTTTGGAAAGGAGACCACTAGTGGACGGACGCCTCCCGTACATAAGTCTTGGATGTACTAACCCTGAGGTTAGGAACCAAGTAAATTCGTGTGTCTCTGCATATTGATCTAATTCTGTTGCTTAGTTATCTTTGATAGAACGAAAACAAACGAATGACGAACACGCTATTCACCCCCTCTAGCGCGTCCCACAGATCCTACAATTGGTATCAGAGCAGGCCTGCTTTTAGTTGGACTAACCGCCATGGGAGCAAGATAGCAAAGATGGAGGGGGAGCAAGGTAAAATTGTTAAAGCTCATTTTAAATTTTATATAATTGATTTTAAGAGCAGGGAGAGAGGACTCTATAAAAACTAGTGTCCTACTCGTAAGAATTGGGCGGCACCACCTACGGTAAAGGAGCAACCGATGCTAGGAGCCCGGAGAAACAAAGATTATATCAAGTGCTTCAAGTGCCAGAAACGCAGACATTACAAAAATCGGTGCTCAGAGAGGAAGACGATAAAGAAGAAACCAGAATTAGGGGATGCGATTCCAATAAGTTTATTTAATTATGAAAATATCCCTAGGGTTTTCCATGCTATATTTAATTATGTTAAACAGTTAGATAATTTTGATAATTTAAAATTAAAAATTAATAAAAATAATAATTTAAAAAATTCAATAATAGAAAATTTAATTTTAAATAATTTAAAAAATTCAACAATATAAAATTTAAATTTAAATAATTTAAAAATTTTAACAATAGAAAATTTAAATTTAAATAATTTAAAAAATTCAACAATAGAACATTTAAATAATTTAAAAAATTTATATCTACATAATTTAAAAAATTTTAAAAATTCAAATCTAGATAACTTTAAAAAATTAAATAATTTAACCCATTTAAATTTGAACAATTCAAACTTAAAAAATTCAAAGTTAGAACTTATCAACAATAAAATCTATAAATTAATAATTAAAAAATAATTCAAACTTAATTATTAAAACTTATTAAATTTGAAAATTTTAAATTTACATAATTTAAATAATTTGACTAATTCAAATTTGACCAATTCAAATAATTTAAAATTAATTAAAGTAGGTTGACACATTCCCAGATCCATACGAAAGTGTATCAAAGTGGATTGACACATTCGTAGATCTACACGAAATGTATCAAATCAAAAATTTGATACATTATTAGAAATTTAATGACTCATGCAAACTTGTCATGTACATATATATGTTTTATTTTAAATGCATATCGAATGTGATGTCATCATATTTACTTATTGGTTAATCAAGAATGGTTAGTTAAGGATAGATGAATGTTTGATACTTGCCCAACATAGTACAAAGGTGGGGTGAGATGATAGTATGTCAGGGAAGTCTAGTCTAGGTAGTCAAATAGGGTAAGGAGTACCTTACTTGGTCTGCTTAGCTAAGTTAACATAAACGAAACAACCTCGCCACATCCTAGACTAATTAGACCAAGGTTTCTCAAGAAATTGATTAAGATCATAATTTTTTAAAAAGACTTTATCTAAGGAAATGGTCGTTGTTCTGATAACCACGAAGGCTCCTATCTCGCCACAACCTAAAAGCTAATTTTTGAAATGTGGACTTAATTGACTGACAGTTAAACCTGAATCTAACACATGGTCAAATACTCATTAGAACTTAACTTAAAATTAATAAAGATAAAATTGACAACTCATCTCACAAAATCCATAAGATAACTCTTGTATGCCATATATTGAGACACTTAGAATGGGTGAAATGATAAGAACAATTAAAGTATAAAGTTTTGAAATTTTTTTAAAAATTATTATAACTATTTTTATAAAAATTATTTTTGAAAAGTTGATAATTACTTGAGATTCATGTTTGCTGTGTGTAATGATATGTTAAAGTTTTCAAAACTTTATATCTTTGAAACTTCTAGGTCAATACTATGTCTAAGAACCCTAAGATACATAGGCAAAAAATCTTTGTGATCAACAAGAATGCTATAAGAGAGTGTCTAGTTGAAGGGGTGGTTATTCTTGAAAGACTTCGTCTTTAAAAGACCTCTTAAAAATTAAGTTTAAAAATTCTAACATTTTAAAAATATTTTTAAAACTCTTATTTTACAAAATATTTTGAAAATTATGCTTTTAACTTGGAACAACTCCTAAGACACATAGGGAGATTGTCTTGTAGTCAATAAGGAGCCCTAAGGGAGTGTCAGATTAGGGGGAGTCTAAACTTAAAAGTTTATTAAAAATTATATTTTGAAAATTTTAAGTTATTTGCTCTATTTTTAATTTAGATTAACCTCTAAGACAATTAGGAAGATTGCTTTGTGGTTAAATTTTAAGTAATTTGCTCTATTTTTAATTTAGATTAACCTCTAAGACAATTAGGAAGATTGCTTTGTGGTTAACAAGGAGCCCTAAGGAAGTGTCAGATTTAGAAGGATGTCCAAATTGAAAGAGTAAAACTATTTCAAAATTATTTCTTATAAGCTCCTCAAAATTAGTTTTTGAATCATATTTCAAAATCATTTTATCCTTTTGATTTGGGTTAAATCCTAAGACACAAGGAGATTGCTTTGTAGTTAACAAAAAGCCTTGAGGACTTATCAAGTTAAGGGAGAGATTTTGACTTAAAAGAATAATAACTAATTTTTTAAAAACTATCTATTTTGGAAATACCTATCTTGAACACACTCTTGAGAAATTATTTTGAAAAATTATTTTGAAATCTTTTGAAAAATTAATTTAAAAATTCTTTACAAAATTATTTTGAAAATCTTTTCAAAACTTATATTTAAAAAATATTTCAAAAAACATGCTTTACAACTTATTTTTAAAATTCTTTTGACAAGTTATTACGAAAATATGTGCTCAAAACTCATTTGAAAATCTTTTGAAAAATTGATTTAAAAATTTTGTGTAAAATTATTGTGAAAATCTTGGAAAATACTATTGCAAAACTATTTTAAAATATATTCTTTTTCAAAATTTAACTTGAAAATATTTTTGGAAAATAGGTTGAAATTTTTTTTGAAACTTATTTCAAAATCATTTGTGAAAAACTATGAAAACTATTATGATCTTTCAAGAATTATCAAGACTAAATTATGATCATAGGCATTACCATGATTGTTTGTACAAAATTGAATTAAATCAATCTTTTTGATGTGTCAAAAAGGGGAGAAGGGACTTAAGTTAAAAATATAGAATTCTATCAGATTGTTAAACCCTGACTCGAATTAACTTAAGAAATTATCATATATCAAAAAAGGGAGATTGTTGGTGCAAGGAGCACTAGGTCTGACCCTAGAGTTTTGATGTTTGACAATACGCCTAGGTCTAGTCAGTTTGACCAAGGATTGATCCAAACAGGACCTAATGTTTGGATGTGAGTGAAGTTTAGTCAGGTTAGTTTGACCAGAAGACTAGCGAGAAGTCCTAGTCGGTTAGATCAGGCAACAAGAAGTCCTAGTTAAGGCTAGGCATGGAAAGTCCTAGTTGAGGCTAGGTAGGGAAAGTCTGTAATATCCTAGAAATTTTAGGGTTAGAATTAACTAATTAAAGACCATGCCCCTAGTTAGTTTAAATTTACGTGGGTTGGTGGTCGGTGGGAAACTTCTGTGGGACCGGGCCGACCACCCCCAGAGATGTGGCTACTGGGATTATCATTTTTTTTTGAATTTATGTGGGTTGAAATATAAATTTGGCAACCCATTTAGGTTAACTAGGTTGGACTTAGAATTAGGTTAAGATTATTTTAAATAAATGGGATGGGAAGATTCATCTCGTGAAGACGAATCAAACGAAATTAGTTTAGGCCAAATCGGAGATCGTTTGGTTAGTGAACCAAACGAACCAAGATTGAACCAAATCGAACCAAGTTGGTTTAGTTCGTACTGAAAGAGGTTTTAATAAAATAAACTAGACGGAAATATTTGTCTTGGAAAGATAAATCCAACAAAACTGATTTGAGTCAAATCAGAGGTCGTTTGGTTAGTAAACCAAGCGAACCAAGATTTAACCAAACTGAACCAAGTTGGTTTAGTTCATACCGAAAAAGGTTTTAATAACATAAACGGGATAAAAAGGTTCGTCTCACGAAGAAGAATCCAACAAGACTGGTTTAAGTCAAATCAGAGGTCGTTTCGTTGGTAAACCAAGCAAACCAAAGTTGAACCTGATTCGCTACAGTAACCGATTTAATTGATTTAATAAATCCTAGGTTTTAATTGGGTTTAGCCGGTAAAAAAAAAAACTTAGTTAACGGCGATGGTTTAGATTTAATCGGGTAGGTTACTGTGCATTCCCTATTAAAACAGCACCGCATTCCCTCACAAACCCGAGCTCTGTTTCTTCCCTTCGCCGCCCGATGCCGTAGCTCTTTCCCTCTTCCTCATCATCTGCCGCCGCCAAGCCTAATCCCTCTTCCTCCTTTCTTCTTCTCCTTGTTTCGCTCGCCGCCCGCCACGTGAAGACGCCACCGCCGCCGCCCCTTTGCTGCCCAGAGAAGACGCCGGCCGCCGCTCCTCTGCTGCCCTCTGCCGCCTGTGAAGCCCGAGCCGACGACGCAAGGAGAAACGGCCAGCCGCTGCTTGCCCTGCTCAGCACCGCCGCCGAAGCCGTCGGATCCCGATCGAAGTCGCCCTCTGCTGCTTGTGAAGCCCGACGCCGCCCGGCCAGCCGTACCACTTCGCCGCCCACAGCGTGGAGAAGACCAGAAGCACCGCCACATCCTATCTCTGCCGCCGCCGTGCCCTACTGACCAGCGCCGCTGCTGCTCGTGCCATCGTCTCCGCCCACACCCAATCATTTTGCTCGATCTCTGGTGGCTTCAAGGTTCGGTTGTTTTAGGGATTTTCTTAATTTTAGGCATTTGATTCGGTTAGGACTTATGTTGCTATAGGAATTAGGGTTTTCGTAGCTCCTGCGTGTTTTGGGTTTGGACCGAAGCATACTACGAGAAGATGGTTGGGGGATCTAAGATTGTTAGTACTAGAATCATTTAGCACCTGGAAGTTGTGCCTACCTCCTGAGTCTGATTCTAGAGAAGGAGGGATCTGTTGGAAAATTTCTTAACTAGTGGGGTAGATGTAATTGAATTTGGATTTGATTAAGGTAGATAGGGTTAAAATTAATGAAATTAATTAGTATTAGGAGTAATGGAATTATGAATCTAAGTGGAATTAGGGTTTCTTAAGGTTAATTGATATAAGATGTGATTAATTAGAGTGTATACCTAATTAATGAAGAATGACTAAGTTATTCATGGATTTAAATAATGTAATTAAGTAATTATTTATTATGGATTTAATTATTAGTTAATTTGATTAACTAATTAATAGGTGATTAAGATGTAACTAAAGAGGGATTAATTACATGGGTTAATTTGATTAGTTGTTGGTAATATTATACTTAGTAGTGTTGTATTTATAAATTTCAGGATTTTGATTGATACGGAGAGATTGTTATTGCGACGATTCGTCAATCAAGTGGGTGATTTACTGTATCTGGTCAATACAGTTCCTTTCTATTTACAGTGCATGTTTTATTCTCTATTGTCGTTGTTTAGTTCTTGATCACTTTCCTATTCTTAAAGGTGAATTTGACTCTTATGATACTCATGTTCATATCATGCTTGACTTTATTTCCGTTGACCTTGGATTAATATTTCTGGCTGTGTTTCTACTCTGGATATGACATTTATGATCATTATCATTATAGTTCTTTTCCTATGATACTTGAGATCATTATGACCTATACCTACACTTATTGATTTGTCTAGTAGGTGTTAATGACTATGAAATGAACATATCATCATGACGCCTGACAACGATTGTAAATCCCAATGATTTAGGTCTATCGTGTATATAGTTGGCCTTTAGTAGTATATTGATATAAGTGGTTATGACCTCTACTTCCATCATATTGATGGCGACTGTATGACAATGTACGCAGTCGATGGTTGTATGGCAGTGTACGCAGCCGAGTCGATGATCTGATCCCGACACCGGTTAGGGGTGGTACTCGGAGAGTATTAGAGGACAGATATCGGCCATAGAATATGGGATCACCGGACGCGGAGCACTGATCCCCCAATTTGGATCACCGGACTACTTTGTTGTAAGGTGCGGAGTACTGATCCCCCAATGCCGGCCATACCCAGTCTCAGATGCTTGCACGAGTGCTGTAGCATGTGGGGCAGTTGCATCATGCATACGCGCATCATGTGCATGTTATATATATGTATTGGACCGTACTGATCCTGCATTTTGGTTGTTTATTGTTTGATTCTTGATTGTTGCACTTTGTTTGACATGTCATTCATATGATGCATTACATGAGACTATTCTAGTTGCTTACTACCTGTAGAGTTATTTATGATACCTTGCTGAGCTTTGGTATGCATCTTTATTCTCTTTATCTTCTTCGTCATGCACTATCTTTCTATATTACCCACTAAGTTTTGTACTCACCTTTGGACCCTGGGATTTTCTGTCTTCCCAGGTACCAGGTAGAAGCTTACAGATGATGCCAGGGATCTGCCGGATGCTTCCATCTCACACCAGAGGAGATAGTAGGTTTAGTTATTTGATAGTCGTAGTTCGATTTGGTTGTATTAATATTTATCACATTCAATATGGTTGTAGATAAATTACATAAACTGATGTGGTTTTTGTCGTGACCTTCCGTTGCGTGGATTTTCCATCCCATATGGATTTTCCATCCCATATGGATTTTCGTATATACGATTTCAGCTTTCTCGTGATTTCATAAGTGGTGCTTGTCATGTTTCCGCTTACGCATTCTGATTTTGGTACATGTGTTGGGTTGATTGCACGTGGCCGTGTGGGCCTTATAGGTAGAGTTCATTAACTGTTATGTTTACTTGTGTAAGTATGATTGGACGTGTAGTCCATATTTTCGGCCACCTGTGGCCGATGTATATTCATGTTTGTATTCAGGGAATTGTCAGTGATACTGGGGAGGTACTGCTGAAATTTTTCGGACGGCTATCTCCCGGGTCGTGACAAAGTCCTAGTTGGAGGCTAGGCAGTGGAAGTCCTGGTCTGGAGAACTAGGCAGAAGTCTTAGCAGGAGCAAGTGCACTAGGTGTAAGTTCAAGCAAGTCAGGAGGACCATATGCATGATAAAAATCCGGGCAGGTCAGGTGAACTAGATGAGTGGTGGAAGTCTAGGCGGTTAGGTAGACTAGTAGCCTAGCAGCAAATCCTGGGAGCTAAGGGTTGAGACTTAGTTGGCAGGTAAATTCTCCTGAGTGAAGTGGGTAAAGGCGCGTTTCTAGCATGGGAACAGTAGGCGTTACACTAACCCAGGATTTCACTAAAAATCCAAAGTTAGACCCACAGTGTAAGGCTTAGGTTGCTTGCGTATTTGTATGTTTGTCTTGCAGGAACTAGGAGTTGGAAGTAAGATGGAGAAAGCATAAGTGAAGCAAATAGAGGCAGCCGAACCATGCCCGGGGTCAACTCAGGTCAAATCTGAGTCAACTGGATCCAGGCGCCTTAAAGATTTCCAAGCGCCATAGATAAGGACAATCTGGAGAATACAATCTGGAGAATATGATGAAAGGATGAGCTCAACCTTGATGTCAGGCTCCATAGATAAGGACAACTACTTTCGACAAGATAAGATTTCACTATCTCTTGAAGTGCTCCACTCACTACTCACTACCTTCTAAAGTGCTCCACTCACTACTCCACTACCTTCAAAAAGTGCTCCACCCACTCTTCACTCAAGTAACTTAGGCCTAAAGAAACATAGTGTAGGATCTTGTAACGCACTAGAGGGGGGGGGTGAATAGCGCGTTGTCACTTTTTCGTTCGTTCATTTCTATCAGAATAACTTGCAGTAAATATTAGAACAATATGTAGGGGACTTACAGATTTTACTTGGTTCCAACCCCCTAGGATTAGTACGTCCAAGGCTTATGTACGGGAGGCGCCCGTCCACTAGTGATCTCCTTTCCAGACTTTGTTCGGAGGTGGAGAAATCCGTCTTACAGTCCAATAAATAATAGAAAACAAAGGATAGTAAGAAAACAAAATCAAAACTTGTTTGTCGATCTGAAAGTCTTGAGCGCCACGTACTCCTCTTGGATCTTCCCTGGTTGCAAGCGTCTGGTCTTGTTCGCGTTCAGAAACACCACTGGACGAGAGGGATGGCTTGGAATTCAATGTTTTGGTTATGCACGTCCACCCTTCTTTTATAGCATGCTCAAGTCGGCTGGAGCTCATCTTAGGTCGACCCTACATTGATCGCGATCCTCTTTCTCTGCGGCTGACTTGGCCTTCAGGTCGACTGAAATCCCTACTCGGGTCGACTCCAATCTGATGTGGCGGATCTAGATAAACTCTGGCTTCCGTAGTTTTTTATCCACCTCCGGTTGGCTAGAATGACCATTTAGGTCGATCAAAACTTACTTGACTCCAGTTTGACCTGAGTTGACCCCGAACTTGGTTCAGCTGCCTTTGTTTGCTTCACCTCTGCTTTCTCCATCTTGTTTCCAACTCTTGGTTCCTGCAAGACAAGCATGCGTTTATACAAGCAACCTAAGCCTTACCTTGTGGGTTTAATTTCGGATTTCTACCGAAATCCTGGGTTAGTCTGACGCCTACTATTCCACTCTGAGAACGCGCCCTTATCCACTCCATTCGGGAGAAGTTTTGCCAATAAGTTCTCTAGACTTGTTGGACTTTCTGTTTAGTTTTGTCCTTGACCCCCAGAAATTTTTTGCTGTGACTCGGTCCTCCAAACCGCCCAGCTTCACCAACTCTTTGGTCCTCCTAACTATACTCGATTGAACTTTGGTCATGCTTCTTGGTTCTCCGACACTGCATGGACTTGCACCTGGTGCACTTGACCTTGTTAAGACTTCTACCTGATCCTCCAAATCAAGACTTCCTTTTGCCTAGCCTACAACTAGGACTTTCCCTTACCTAGCCTACAACTAGGACTTTTCCTTGTCCAATCTTCTAGATTAGGACTTCCACTGTCTAGTCTAACTGACTAGGATTTCTCGCTAGTCATCTATTCTGACTAGACTTCACTCACTCACATCCTAGGTGTATTGTCAAACATTGAAACTCTAGGCAAGATCTAATGCTTCTTGCACTAACAATCTCCCCCTTTTTGATGTTTGACAATTTCTTAAGTTAATTTGGATCATAATTTAATAATCTAGGAGAAATCTATATGATTAACTTAAGTTCTCTTCTCCCCCTTTTCACACATTAAAAAGATTTATTAATTTTAGTCCTTTTTTTTGCACCAACAATAATGGTATCCCTATGGTCACAACTTAGTCTTTGATAATTCTTAAAAGACCATAGTAGATAATTTTGAAAAGATAATATTTTCATAATAATTTATCCTAAGTTTCAAAATTATTTTCTAAAAGCTTTTTAAACCAAGTTTTTTTGAAAATAGTATATAGTTTGGTAATAAAGTTCTCAATATAAATAATTTCTTTTAAAGAGTAAGTTTTGAATACATAATTGTCTAATAATTTTGCAAAGTATTTTTTTTAATAATTTTTGAAAGAGTTTTTCAAATAGTTTTAAATAGTTTTTTAAAAGTTTTTTAAAATAAGTATTTTAAAAATAGGTAAATTTTAAAAAATTAGTTATTATTCTTTTAAGTCAGAATCTCCCCCTTAACCTGACACATCCTCAAGGCTCTTTATTAACCATAAAGTAATCTCTCTGTGTCTTAGAGTTTAATCCAAATTAAAAGAATAATAGATAATAATTTAAAAATAATTTTTGAAATAATTTTTAAGGATTTTGAAAAAACTAATTTTGAGGGACTTAAAAATAATTTTACTCTTTCGATTTAGACCTCCCCCTAAATCTGACACTTCCTTAGGGCTCCTTGTTAACCACATGGCAAACTTCCTAAGTATCTTAGAGGTTAATCTAAATCAAATAGAGTAAATAATTTTATAATTTTTAAAATATAATTTTTAATTAAACTTTTAAATTTGGACTCTCCCTAAATCTGACACTCGCTTAGGGCTCCTTGTTGACTACAAGGCAATCTTCCTATGTGTCTTAGGGGTAGAATAATTTATAATATTTTCTAAAATATGAGTTTTAAAAAATGTTTCCAAAATATTAGTGTTTTTATACTTAGTTTTTAGGAGGTCTTTATAAAATAGTCTTTCAAGAATAACCTCCCCCTAAAGTAGACAATCTTCTTAGGACATCCTTGTTGACCACATGGATTTTCTGATTATGTGTATTAGAGTTCTTGACTTAGTGTTGACTTAGAGGTTTGTGTCTAAGTATGGGTCAATCAATTTTTTAAAAATATAAGATTTTGAAAATTATAATATAGGTACACACAACAAGCATGAATTTCAAGTAATTATCAAATTTTTAAAAGTAATTTTTATAAAACTATTTATACTAATTTTTGAAAAAAAAAATCAAAATCTTGTATTTTAATGTCCTTATCATTTCACCCATTCTAAGTGTCTCAATACATGATATACAAGTGTTACCCTATGAGTTTTGTAAGAGTTATCAAATTTATCTTTACTAATTTTAAAGTTAAGTTCTAATGAATGTTTGACCTTATGTTAGATTCAGGTTTAACCGTCAACCAATTAAGTCCACATTTCAAAAATAGACTTCCAGGGTCATGGCGAGGCAAGGACCTTCTTGGTTATCGAAACAATGGCCACTTCCTAAGATAAAGTCTTTTTATGAAATTATGTCCTTAACTAATTTCTTGAGAAATCTTGGTCTAACTAGTTTAAGATGTGGCGAGGTAGCTTCAGTCAGTTCCACTTAGCTAAGCAGACCAAGCAAGGTACTCTGTTACGTCTCGGGAGGTGGTCGTCCGAAAAATTTTGGTAGTATCTCCCCTAAACAATGACATTCCCTGAATATATATATCATATAGGCCAATAGGGCCGCAAACTATACATCACAGATGCATAATAGATAAAGATAAGGCCCACACAACCACAACTACCAGACTAATACATGCAAATGACAAGTCTATACCATATAGAAAATCTTCGTAGCATAAACATTGCAAATCCGAATAAAGCCACACAACCACGAGTATAAGTCCAAAACCATAACTACAGTCCATATGTCAACACAATACAATCCATACAAACCAACATATAAAAATCCTTCTATTGTGAGATGGTAACATGTAGGCTGATCTTCAAGCTCCCAGTAACCCCTATATGCTACCTAGGGAGAAAACAAGGCAACCCCAGGGTCTGGGTAATGAGTATCAAATATACTCAGTGGAATACAAGATAGAAGTGCATAACAGGATATAACAACTGGAATAACAAAAGGTAAACAGTCTCTACCATGGATATATATAAAGGAAAGGTGAATACTAGTCAACAGGTAACATGAATCATGGGAATAGAACATGATATATCAACTGAGATAACAAAAGGTATACAGTCTCTACAAGTGATACCTAATGAAAAGATCAATACTATGTAACAGGTATAGAAATCATGCAAATTCATGCAATGCATGTCATGTCATACAATGCAACAGTCATATATCATATAAGTGCAACATTCACGCACAAAGATGTTGTAAACAATAATACAGTATAATATAACAACAAATGCATGGTAGCACCCACACAGACAGTGCTATAATGATTGCACCCACATAGGCAGTGCTACAATGATTGTACCCACATAGGTAGTGCGTCGCATTCACACAAGCAGTGCATAGCACCCACACAGGAAGTGCTATAATAATCGCACCCACACAGGCAGTGCGTAGTACCCACACAGGCAGTGCTATAATGATCTCACCCACACAGACAGTGAGAGATAACAACAACAACAAACAACAACACCTACTTCTAGCATGTAGATATTATGATGCACAGCTCAACATATAATAACTACAACTACTCAGCATAACCAACATGAATCAAGATGAGCCATCATAGATCAACGATACCAACTTGAGACTGTACTATCAATGGATAGAACAATCAAAGGTCAACCAACATGTATCAAGCAACGAACAATATAAGGTATCGACTAGGTAAATAACATAGGTAACAGGAGTAGCAACAAGGTAGTATCAGATCATATCAAAGGTCAACTAGCAAGTATCAAGAAACAAATAACACAAGGTATCAACTAGATAAACAACACCAGTAACAAGAGTATTAACAAGATAGATAAAAGCAACCTACAAGAGATCATGCACTAAGAATGAATCCTGTAGTAACCAAGTACAGAGTATCCACGTGAATCTGGTGAAGGTAAAATAAGAACCCCCAGAAAAATAATAAGATTCCATGTAACTCAGGATCAACAAGTCACAATCTTACAAATTATAGATGTGACAACACTAATTATAATATTCTATTAAATTTACAACAAAATAAATCTTAACCCAAGTTTTAGGTTAATTTAACTCATCCCAATTAACCTGACCCAACTAATTCAACAACAATCTAATTAAGCTAACCAACTTCACCCTCCTTGGTTTATAATCAGATTCAACACATAAAACCCAACAATCAGTTAACCGAATTTAATGTAACAACAACTACACAATTCTACAATATTAGCTAAACTAATCATCAAGAACTTTACTGAACCCTAATCAAACTAAATACTGAACAACCTCCAATAGCACAGTAGTTCCAGACTCTGATCATCCAAGAAATCAAGAGCATCCACTCGAACCATAACCTCCATACTTCAACCATTGAAACATTAACCCATTCAACTCAACAGATCCAATCAATCTCCTTCCTACTGAGATCCAACAGAGAAATTTAAGAACAGAACAGTGAAATCGTGCAAGAATCAGTTTCAAAGGCTTACCTCCAATCTGAAGCCTTAGCTCCAACTCCGATTCCAAACTCCTCTTCTTCCCTCGCAATCGACACCCAAAGGACATTAATCAGGTCAGATCTAAAGAGATTCAAGGATACTCTAATGAGATTCAATTATAGAAGCCAAGCACAACAAAAACCTAAATCAATCTTCACTTACCTATCGCTTCCTTCTCTTCGGCTTCGTCTCTTAAATCACCGCCCGGCCAAAATCCAGATCAAGCTCTCGATTAAAATCCAAGCTCTGAAAATCCAGAAAAACTATAGATATATGCTCAAGAATCTTAGAAACCAAAGATTCTCAGCTTCTTACCGATTGAATCAACCCAGCAGCCTCCACTGTCATTGATCGCACCCTTACCAGAAGAAACGTGTCATCTCTGACAAGAAGGCAACCCCGAGGTTGAAGATCCCGATCTTCGACGGCTTCCCTCATCGTTGGCACCGACTGATAGCTCTCGTGGTCACGCAATCGGGGAAGAAGGTGAAGAGCAGGGGAACACCGTGAGAGAACAGAGGATTTTATCGCGGTTTGGGAGAAGGAGATCGTGGCTTCTGTAGCTCCTTATTGGTTTCCTTAGCGGGTTGCGGATGTTGAAGATCCAATAACCTATTAAACCAATAACCCCTTTAACCCTAATTTGCTTTAGTTGAACTCCTAACTTTGGCTTTAGGGTTATTTTATTTAATCCTCTTAAATGGCTTCCCTATCCCAAACATTAGGATAAATCTTGTTTATAATTTACCCCTTAATTTTTGATATTTTACATACTCCTTACCCCAATTGTCTACCCATACCAAGCTTCCCTAACGTACTATCATCTCGCCCCACCTTGGTACTATGTTGGCAAGCGTCAGTCATTCATGTGTCCTTAACTAACCGTTCTAAATTAAACAGTAAGGAAACATGATAACATGACATGTTTATGTAAAATAATTAAAACAAATGCATGTACATGATAGTTATGCATGAGTCAAACAAGTCAATCATTTTTTAATTTCTAATAAAATATTAAATTCTTGATTTGATACATTTCGTATGGACCCGCGAATGTGTCAACCCACTTTGACACACTTTAAATTTTATTTAATTTTTATTGCATTCGGTAGTATTTTAAATTAATTTCATAATTCTAACTATTTTATAATTAAGTTCATGACTTTTATATTTAAATTATTATTAATTTATTTTTAATTTCAAATTTCAAATTTTAAGTTTAAGTTTTGAATTTTGAATTTTAATTTTAAATTTTAATTTCAAATTTCAAATTTATATATTTTGATTTATTAATTTGTTTAAGTTTGAGTTATTAATATGTTTAAGTTGAATTATTAATTTATCTAAGTTTGAATTATTAATTTATAGATTTAGTTTTAGATTAGTTACGTTTAAATAATTAATTTGTAGATTTAGTTTTAGATTAGTTATATTTAAATAATTAATTTGTAGATTTAGTTTTATTTTTAAGATTTAGTTTTGACTTGTTAAAATTTATAAAATTATTTTCTAAAATTTTAGGATTTAATTTTAAATTTTAAATTTAATTTATTAAAATTATTCAATATTTCATAATTAAAGGGTACAATATTATATTTAATTTCATATTTTAAATTTTTAAATTTGAATTAGTATTTTTAAATTTTGAAGATTTATTGTAAAAATTTTTAAGATTTAATTTAATATTTTTAGTTGTTAAATTATTAATTTTAAGATTTATCTTAATGGATTTTAAATTATTCTTACTATTATAATTATCTTGATTATTTAATTTCAAATGACTAAGTAAATTTGAATTATTCAACTTTATCTTGATTTTTATTAATTTTATCTTATTTGGTTGAATTTTTATTAAATTTCAGATTTATTAAATTAATTAAAATTAGATTATTTAATTTATCATTATCTTAGTTAAATAAGTTAAAAAATTGATCTAATTTTTTATTTATTTAAATTAAATCTAGAATAATTACTTTTGAATTATTAATAATTTAATTAGTTAAATTTGAATTAGTTAAATTATTATTTAATTCAAAATTTTTATTTAATTTATTCAAATTAGGTGAATTTTTCTTATTTATAGAATCTAAGTTTGAATTTTCTAATTTATTTAATTTAAAATTATTTAATAAAATTTTAGTTTTATTTGAATTTTTCAAATTTAAATTGTTCAAATTTGAATGGGTCAGATTATTTAAATTTTTAAATTTTCTATATTTAAATTGTTTAATTTATCTAATATCTTGATTTAATTTTTTTTTTAATTTAAATTTTCTAATTTATCAAAATTTAAATTTTCTAACTTTGAAATTTTCAAATGTAAATTTTCTAACTTATCTAATTTTTTAATAAAATTATCTAAATTTACAAAAAAAAAAAGTAAATTTAGCATGTATCCTAAGGGTATTTTTATAATTTTGTAAACATACCAGAATCGCATCCCCCAATTCTGATTTCTTTTTCACCGTCTTCCTCTCTGGACATTGGTTCGTGTAGTGTTCGCGTTTCTAGCGCTTGAAACATTTGATATGATCTTTGTTTCTCCGGGCTCCTAGCATTGCTTGCTCTTTTGTCGTTGGTGGTGCCGTCCGATTCTTACGAGTAGGACACTTATTTTTATAATGTCATGTCTCCCTGCATTTAAAATAAATAATATGCAATTTTAAACGAACTTTAAAATTACCTTTCTCCCTCTCCATCTTTGTCGTCTTGCTCCCTTGGCGGTTAGTCCAATCAAGAGCATGCTAGCTCTGATACCAATTGTAGGATTTTGTAACGCGCTAGAGGGGGGGGTGAATAGCGCGTTGTCACTTTTTCGTTCGTTCGTTTCTATCAGAATAACTTACAACGGGTATTAGAACAAGATGTAGGGGACTCATGGATTTTATTTGGTTCATAACCCCCTAGAGTTAGTACGTCCAAGGCCTATGTATGGGAGGCGCCCATCCACTAGTGGTCTTCTTTCTGAACTTTGTTCGGAGGCGGAGAAACCCGTCTTACAGTCCAATAACCAATAATAAATAATAGAAACAAAGGACAGTAAGAAAACTAAATCAAAACGTGTTGGCCGATCTGGAAGTCCTGAGCGCCGCGCACTCCTCCTAGATCTTCCCTGGTTGCAAGCGTTTGGTCTTGTTCGCATTCAGAAACACCACTAGACGAGAGGGATGGCTTGGAATTCAATGTTCTAGTTGTGCGCACCCACCCTTCTTTTATAGCATGCTCAGGTCGACTGGAGCCCATCTTAGGTCGACCTCACGTAGACCGCGATTCTCTTTCTCCGCGACTGACTTGGCCTTCAGGTTAACTGGAATCCCTACTCAGGTCGACTCCAATATGACGTGGTGGATCTGGATAAACTTTGGCTTCCATAGTTTTTTATCCACCTCCGGTCGACTGGAATGACCATTCAGGTCGACCGAAACTTACTTGACTCCAATTTGACTTGAGTTGACCCCGGCCTTGGTTCAGCTGCCTTTATTTGCTTCACCTCTGCTTTCTCCATCTTGCTTCCTGCTCCTGGTTCCTGCAAGACAAGCATACAAACATATAAACAACCTAAGTTTATCGTTTGGGTCTAACTTCGGATTTCTATCAAAATTCTAGATTAGTCTAACGCCTACTGTTCCACTCTGGGAACGCGCCTTACCCACTCCACTCGGGAGAAGTTTTGCTAACAAGTTCTCCAGACTTGTTGGACTTCCTGCTTAGCTTTGTCCTTGGCCCCCAGAAATTTTCTACTGTGACTCGGTCTTCCAAACCGCCCAGACTTCACCAACTCTCTGGCTTAACCGTACCCGATTGGACTTTAGCTATGTTTCCCAGTCCTCCGACACTGCACGGACTTGCACCTGATGCACTTGACCTTGTTAAGACTTCTGTCTAATCCTCCAAACCAGGACTTCCCTTTGCCTAATTTACAACTATGACTTTCTCTTGCTTAGCCTACAATTAGGACTTTCCCTTGCCCAATCTTCCAGATCAGGACTTCCACTGCCTAGTCTAACCGACTAGGACTTCTCGCTAGTCATCTGGTCTGACTAGACTTCACTCACTCACATCCAAACATCAGGTCCTATTTGGATCAATCCTTGGTCAAACTGTCTAGACGTAGGTCTATTGTCAAACATCGAAACTCTAGGCAAGATTTAGTGCTTCTTGCACCAATACATAGGTCTGAAGCAAAATTTCTCTATATAAACCCCCTTCATCTTCTAATGATGGGCATTCGAAATCACATATCCAAGTTCCACTCCTTACTCCTCAATTTTATAACTAAGTGTGTTCTCCCTTACTCAAGAGTATGAATGAGTTAAAAAAAAATTTTCTAGATTAAAAAAAAAAGTTCTGGTCTTATATATTTTTTTAGAGCTCCTCAGTCCTTATTTAAGTAATTTATAGATGAACAGTAACTATTAAGATTTAGAAATTATTGATTTAATAAAATCTATGTTCACTAAGTAAAACAAGGTCTGATGTCATAAAACTTAAAAATAGTCGAGGCATAGTACCAATATTAAATCCTGTAATGTCATAAAATCTAAAAATAGTCGAATTATAATATCAACACTAAATCTGTGTGAGATTCACTGAAACATAAACAAGAGAGAAATAAGACTATCTCAGCTTTCTTAATCTATCCGTTCAAAACGGGATGCTAACTGCCTTTAAAGTTTATTGTGCCGCCCAGACGAGGACGAAATGGAGGCGGCGGCGAGGAAGCACTTCTCCCTGTTGCCTTGCGGTCGTCGTTGAGGCCAATGGCAAACTCAAGATTTGATTTTGATTTGGTGCGAGCTCCACAACGCAACGTCACATTGCCGCCTTACAATTAAAGCCACCTTGTTTTTTCCTGAGTTTGGGCGATTATTTTGTGTGGTTTTCCTCACAAGGGGCCCAACGCGACCCTTGAGTTCTCCGAGAGCCAAGAATTTATCGAGGCGAATCTTCAATCCCCTGGATTCGAGTTTGGAATCCTCCGAGTCAATTCCCATATTTTCGGTGCCAATCGGATGAATTTCCGAAGGACGTGGAGTCTCACTATAGAAAGGGTTCGTTCTTCATCTTTTGAGCTTTTGGAGCAGCAGCTTTTTCTTCTCCTTGTTCTGAAGGTCCGAGCGAAAGTCCTTGTTTTCAGTGACGAGTGCCACCCTCTGGCATTTACGAAGGCCTTGGAAACGTGCGACAGGTAATATTCGTCTTCATGTTTTGAACGTTCTGAGTAGCAGGTTTAGTTTGCGTGTGGTCTACAAGAGGAGGCTTAAACTGTCGATTATTGAAGCATGGAATCGTGCGTAAGAGTGAATTTTCTTTATGCTCAAGGGGAACCTACTGAGTCAGTTGCTCAGTAAGGTATTATTATGATGTTCTAGGGTGTATTCTGGTTTCCAGGGCAAATTGTCAGCAGCAGTCAATGTTCTGCTTTTCACGTCAAGCTGATAATCTGTATACCATTTATCATTTCTATATATCTTTCGTTGCAGGGATTCAGCTGTTGGGTTAGAGATCCAATGTTAAGAACTACTATTAGATTGCAGAGGGGAATTTATAGTGGAAGTAAGATAGGTTTCTTCTGAACATGGATTCATTTAAAGCATTCCATGCTAGAGACAAAAGCCCAGATCCAAATGACCTTAGTAGTCACTTAAGTTTGATGAATATTGAAACTTTTACTGATTTGTTCAACCCTTCAATCATTGATCAGTCTTTTGCACAATTCAGTTGCTCCACTCAGCCAGATTTCCAAGTGCAAACCACAGATGTTGTGGTTAGAATGAGAGGTAATATGAGTAATAAAGATGGTGTTCATTCAAGTGTTGGAGATAATTCACCAGTTCAAAAGACTACTTTACAATCCCAGGTGACAACCCTTGATACTCTCCCTACAAATATGGTAGGGGAAACAGAATCCAGTAGCTCGTTTCCACCATGTGATGTCTCTACTGGTGATGACAGTAGCAAAGCAATTCCTAGACCAACTATAGAGGTTTCTTTAGGTGAAAAGTTACTCACAGCATTATTTTTGTTTAAGGAATTTTGTCAATTTACTGGAGGAGAGATACTTGCCCAAGTTTGGATGCCTTTCAAGCAAGGTGATGAATATATATTAAGCACCTCCGAGCAGCCCTATCTACTTGATCAGGCTTTTGTAGAGTATCGAGAAATATCAAAAGCTTTTACTTTCTCTAGCAGAGAAGCACCTTGGTCTCTCCTCGGCCTTCCTGGTCGTGTATATATCTCTCAAATGCCAGAGTGGACCTCAAACATCAAATACTATAGTCATCTAGAATTCTTGCGAATGGATCATGCGCTGAAGTATGAAGTTCAAGGGACACTTGCATTGCCTATTTTTGATGATAATGAGCATTCATGTTGTGCAGTTCTTGAGCTTGTTACAAACAAAGATAAACCTGATTTTGACTCTGAATTTGATCATTTTCGCAATGCTTTACAGGTTAGAAGTTAAAATAATTTCTTTGATACTTTGTTTGAGTCTACATTACACATGATTGCAATTTGCATTATCAGTTTTCCAACATAAATTACAATTTGGGATGACCTCAACAGACCATTTTTTTATCCTTTTGAAAAATCTATAAAGAATTGCTTCCTCTATGCTTTGATTATCTTGGTGTAGTCATCATCAGTGGATGAAAATGTTCATCAACGTTTCAATTCTCAAAACAGTTGTTTCTATGATCAGTGCTTATAGCCTCATGAAAAAACTATTTTTATATGTTTATAGGGAAATATCTTGAAATCAATATTGTAGTTATGATTGAATGATGGTCATGCCTAATGTTTACATACTATTACTCTGCAGGTTGTAAATTTGAAGAGCATTAAAGTACATGCTATGCGACAGTTCGTGGTAATAATTTTCTCATCTTTTTAATAATTTGATTTCGTCAAATTTATGTTCACTTCCTGCAAACCAATTATAATCTAAATATTGTTGCATTTCTTTTTTGATAACTTGACCGTACAGAGTCTTCAAATTAGTCAGAGGTCTGTCTTCACAGAGATACACAATGTGTTGAGAGCTGTTTGTCATGCACACCTGTTACCTTTGGCACTTACTTGGATACCTTTTAGCTATTTAAACCGGGATATGGACAAAATGACCATAAATGTTGATGAAGAGGTATCTTCCATGCTAAAGAAGGAAAACATGCTTTGCATCCAGGAGTCAGCCTGCTATGTCAATGACCAAAAAATTCTTGGCTTTCTCCATGCATGTTCAGAGAACTGCCTACAAGAGGGGCAGGGCATTGTAGGAAGAGCAATTCAATCTCACTATCCAAGTTTCTCATCTGACATAAAAACATTTGATGTGCACCAGTATCCACTTGCACATCATGCACGCAAGTTTGGATTGTGTGCAGCTGTTGCAATTAGGCTGCGGAGTACTTACACTGCAAATGATTATTATGTATTAGAATTTTTTCTTCCAGTCAATTGCAGAGGAAGTGATGAACAACAGCGTTTGTTAAATAATCTTTCAATTACATTGCAAAGACTCTGTGGAAGCTTGAGAACTGTATCAGATACTGTAGTAACTAGTTGGGATGCCTCTAAAATGATCATTGATGGATCAGGAATAGATGATTTTGATTCAATGAATTTCTCTGAGAAACATTATCAAGCCAGTAATAATCAACAAAATTCAACCAACTCCCACAATAATATGCAGATCATAAACAATAATCAGGGAGGAGCTGCTCATCTCAATCAGGTTATATTTTCAACTATCATTGTGCTAGATTTTTAGAACCTGCTTCTATGCATTAGTAATTTCATCTCTTGATGTCAGAGCAAGTTGTTGTGTCAAAAACATATTGTCGCCATTTTCGTAAACTTTTTGAACTTGACTACTAATATGAATTTTCTATATGTCACTGCTTTTGAATTGAGATTTATATACCTTTCCCTTTATGTAGCACAAGAAAGCTTTGTTGCTTTACTGAAATTTAAACCTCAAATCAAAAAAATTAAAATAACTATCTTACACAAAGAAAGGTATGTTACATAGACAATTAAAGATAAAATCTTATTAATCGAAAGCTAAAGCTGGAAAATACATACAAATATGATACTTTCATATGCTCAATACCAACCAAATGACGAAAAAAATTCCACTTATTGGGATGCATAATAATCCTAACAAACTCTTATTAATTAACAACTACTCATTAAACTACTACAAAATTAAAAAGATACTCTAAATAAATTTAAACATACTAAATTATATGGTACCTAAAATAAAACAATTACCAACCAATTTAATATTCAAATTGATTTGTTTTCCTTGTTAATATTATTTCCCCCCACTAAAAAAACTCAATTTGTTGACTTGTAAGCATCTTTTGAGGAATAATTACTTTACCAATTTTATGTAACAATGTTTCTTCGTTATCTTTCATCTCCATAGACGTCCATTCCAATAAAAGACAAATTGATGCACTTTATTTTACTTTTTGAGCCTTATCTTTCCTTTTGGTTACACCTTCTAATGAATTACAACCTCCTTAATTTATCATATAGTGAGTATATTGTTCCATGTCTGTACAACAATCATGGGGTGAAAGTAACAATGGTGAGAAGAAATCCGTAGAAGCACAACCTCTGACCAAATTGATGGAGGCTCAAATTTTTCATAGTAGATTAGCATATCCTTCAATTTAAAAATTGAGCCACTAATTAAATAAATTGGAAAGTGAAATAAACAAGAATTAAAATTAATTTCTCTTACAATGCTATTGAATAATTTAATTATAGACACTTCTAAACTAAATAATATGAGCAATTAGAATTCATAAATAAATAATGACATTTTAGATATGAGATAATTAGAATTCATAAATGCAAAATAACATTGTAGCGTATCACTAGGTACTTTATAATAATCAGTAATATAATTTCTCTCCTAATGTTGACACGTTGCTTTTGTATCAGATTAAAGGAAATTTGATGGTAAGTGATAGATAAGGAAACAAACTCATTAACTCATTAGCTTGATGATCTTTTAAGTCATTAATAGCTATAAACACATACTAATAAGAATGTTACTTGATTTAACTATTTTTTAATTGATGTTTTGCATTAGTTTATGATGTTTAATTTTTTTCAATTATCTCTTTTGATGGATAAGATAAACAAGTTATAATTTATAAGCTCGGTGATGTTGATGGATCTCTAAGGGGGCCAAGTCGAGGGTCCTTTAAAATTATGTCATTAAGATGTTATTAAAGGATTTTTACTAAAATAAGATATTTTTTTAAAGTTCAATTTCTTTATTTCAATTAAAATTTCTTTGATTATGAGTGAATTATAGGCTTTAGATGTTGTTTTTTATTTCAATTCACTTAAGGAAAATTGCTTTAAGGTGATAAATTTATTCGGCCACTATCTCTTAAAATATGGATGAATATATTTTTCCATTAATTTTCATTTCATAAACACTTTGTCAAAATTCTCTGGCAATTATAATTGAGTTTTTGTTGGTTATTCATAATCATAGCCAATTAATGTAGAAACTTATTATTATTAGGGCTTGATTGTCCATCAAATCAAGGGCGTATTCTTAGGCCTATATCTACTATTGTGTTTGGAAGATTGACTCAAAACATTCCTAAACATGGGATAATGTGATTTTGAATAAGTATACATATTGTTTCTTGATTTATATTTGTGCAGGAGTACTATTCATTAAAATGATTTGGATAGTTTGATTTAATTCCCATGACTCTAAGCTACTCTTCCAAAGAGTAGTTTGTTGGTGTAATTATACCCTAAGTATTCGAGTGTGATCTTGGGTTTTCATGTTTAGGAAAAGGGGTTTGTGTGTTTGAGTGCAACATGGAATTGCAGGAACACACAAGTAGTATGAAAAGCTCATGGCTTGATGAGCGCTGAATGTTATTTTGGCGAGGCCAAGGTGACACACTTAGTAGCTTGATAGATCGAAGAGATCGGAGAAGAATGATATGAGAGATTCGAGGGACCACAGGACAAGGAGTAATGAGTGGTATTGGAGCAACCTTAGAGGATTAGCCTAGCTAGTTAGGTTTGTAGCTCATGGCTTGAGGTTTATAAGAGATTAGAGAAGGTTGTATGAGGCAAATTTCTCAAGCTAAGTCGGGTTTCAGTTCCCAAATGGCCTAAGATGGTTTCATAGGTACTAGTATTGAGTGTTGGAAGAGATGCCTTGGAGGAAGAAGAAGAATAGGACCTAGATTGGTGCTAGAGGTGTGCCCAAGGAGGAGAAGCGGGCATCACTGTCAAAGAGGGAGAGGAGAAAGAACATCAATGTTGGAAGAAGAGGAAGAATGGTAGGAGACAAGGAAGTGCACATGAAGTGGAGCCAACATTGGAGTCTAACGAAGCTAGGGTTTTAGTTTCGATGTGGAGGAGGAGGTGGAGGAAGGTAGGTTTGGATTCGACATGGAGAAGGAAGTTGCAAAGGAAGATGAGAATGTGTGTCGAGTCTCATGCAAGACACTGACGAAGGAAGCCACGACTACTCATCGTCCATATTGAGGATCTCGTGTGCCTATTGAGGATCTCGTATTCCTATTAAGGATCTTGTATGCCTGTTTGTGAGCGAAATGAAAAGTTTCACGTCTCAACTCGTATAGTTCGAGTAGAGTTTGAGATTTTTTATACCCAAAATGAGATTGAGTCAAATTGATTTTTTTTAAAATCTAACCTTATTTGTGTCCATACCTCTATTTTATAAATTGTGTTTCTTGTGAAGTGTTTGCTAATATTTTTTGGTTATTTTTCTCTTGATTTTGGTTGTATAATCATGTGATAGTGGCGCCAAGTGTGCCATTACATAAGAGAGAAGTTTTTCTATTTGACTTGCATGATTTCTAAACTATGAGGTCATTTCAAAGTCCCTTGGTGAAAAAGACAATGGTTTCTACTCTGGTGATGGATTTTACTTGACATGTTAGCGTAGTTTGTGTGATTATTCCATCTAGAATTTCAAGGACTTGTATGTAGTCCTATCTTTATAGGTGAAGAATTATGAAATGTAGTTGGCAATGATATGACGACCTAGAAAACTAAAGAAAATAATATGAATGTCACAAAAAGGTAAGAGCATTGATAACATTGGTGTCAATTTTATACTCTTAAGAATCTTGTGATTCATTAAATGACGAAGACTTATCTATGGGCAGTGAAGGAGCTCTTTTTCCTCGAAAAGGAGTTCCAATAATGAGAATAAAAGGAAAGATGCTAACTAATATGTAGAATCCTTTTGCAAAGATGTCAAAAAGAAGAAAATCAAGTGCTCTATATGGAAAACTTGCCATATAAAAATAGATTATTGAGTCAGACTAAAATAAAGAAATATTGCAGCAAACTTAACCAATATCAACAAGATGAGTAAGGCAAGTGCTTCTTGACTAAGACTACAGTTCTTGGAAACTTGTCTTCCATTAACATTTAAGATGATTGGATCAACATTAAAAATATCGAGTCGTACCGGTCAATGCGAATAGAATTTACTTTTGCCCGCCAATTGACATGACATTGACATGAGCACCCAGCGGAGTTGCGAGATCTCCATGAGGCTGCCACGAGGCCTCGCACGAGGCCACCTCAAGGCCCTGCGGCCGCATGAGCTTCACACAAGGTCGTTGTGAGGCCCCGCGATCGTGCGAGCTTGACTCAAGGCCGTTGCGACGCTCCACGACTATGCGAGGATTCACGTAAGTCCCCATGGTCGTTCGAGGCTTCGTGCGAGGCCCCATGCTGTGAATGCAATCTACATTTTTTTCTTTTTTCTTTCTATTTCTATTTTTTCTTTATTTTTAACTGTTAATTCCTTTTTTATTTGTTAAACCATTAATTCTTTTCCCTCTTAATTTTTTCTCCTTTCTCCTCTATTAATTTCTTTTCTTATTCCTTTCCTCCTTAAACGCATGGAATTTTTTTTTAAAGAATGTTAGTTCTTTTTCTCTTTTAATTTATTTCCCTCCTTCACCTTTCACATTACAAACACAAAAATTAAGGGAAAAAATAGAGATAGATGGGAAACTACCTCTTTAAGGATATGAAGAATAGAGGAGACACAATGCTAGGAAAGATAGATAAGAAAATTAAATATAATATAATTCCTAAATTCTAACAATCATTCCGATCATAAATATCATTCCGATCATAAATTGAAACTCTGACACGGCTCGAAATTTCAAACCTTGGATTTGATCATTAATTTAGCATGTGATCTTTACATACTAGTAGTTGTTTTGATTTTATTGCTCACCATTATGATAAAGGAAATGGTGCAATAGTCACAACTAAAAAAATACTATCAATCAATTAAAGAAATCCTGGAAACAGCCTCTGCCAAAGGCAAGGTAAGGCTGCGTACAATGGATCCTTTCCCCGACCCCGCAAGGCGGGAGCCTCGTGCACCGGGCTGCCTTTTTTTTTTAATCAATTAAAGAAAGTACCATCAGTGACCAATCTAATCATTGTCATTACTGACTTCGTGTGACTGACCAATTTAGTGATTGTGATCCTATGACTTCATGTGTTGAGCATGAAAATTTTGATTTTTTTTTCTATGGCTAATATGGTGGACACTAGACACCATGTTCTGTTTGATGTAAAGGATATGAAGATTCTTTGAAATCTCAAGATGAAGGTGGAGTTGTTCATATTGACAAGTGAGTCAAGGGTTTGTGTTCTGTTGGTCATGAAGGATATAAAATTTCTCCAAAATCTAAAGGAGAAGGTGGAGTTGCTTATATTGGCATGTGACCTGGACACCATGTTCTGTTTGATGTAAAGGATACAACAACAACAACAACAACCAAGCCTTATCCCACTAAGTGGGGTCGGCTATATGGATCCTTTTACGCCATTGAGCTCTATCTCCTATTATATTATCATTTATATTTAAATAAATTTTATCTTGTTTTATTGTTGCTAACCAAGTCTTTTTTGGTCTACCTCGTCCTCGTTTGATATGCGTATTTGTCATAGTTTCACACCGCCTAACTGGAGCATTTATCGGTCGTCTAAGTACATGTCCGTACCACCTTAAACGTGTCTCACGGAGTTTTTCCTCAATAGATGCAACTCCAACTTTCTCTCTAATGCTCTCATTTCTTATTCTGTCCATCTTCGTATGTCCACACATCCATCTTAACATCCTCATCTCCGCAACTCTCATCTTTTGCTCATGTGCTCGAGTCATAGCCCAACATTCAGCGCCATATAACATGGCAGGTCTAACTGCCGTTTTATAGAACTTTCTTTTAAGTTTTAGAGGCACTTTACGATCACATAAAACACCTGATGCTCTCCTCCACTTCAACCATCCTGTTTGTATTCTATGTAAGACATCTCTCTCAATCCCTCCATCGGCTTGCAAAAATGATCCTAAATATTTAAAACTCTCAGTTCCAGACAACTCATCATCTCCTATTTTAATACTTGTCTCATTACGTTCAATATTGCTAAACTTAAATTTCATATATTCTGTCTTTACTCTACTAAGCCTAAAACCTTTCTTTTCTAGTGTTTCTCGCCAAGATTCTAATTTAGCATTTACTCCCTCACGTGTCTCATCTACCAATACAATATCATCTGCAAACAACATGCACCATGGTACGGTATCTTGAAACCCAAATTGATTTTCGTTGTGATGTATAGCATAGTCTTGATTTTCGGTGATTCCTTTCCTTAATCGTTTTTCTATTACTCTTTCCCAAAGTTTCATGGTATGACTCATTAATTTTGTTTGATGTAAAGGATATGAAGATTATTTGAAATTTCAAGGTGAAGGTGGAGTTGCTCATATTGACAAGTGAGTCTAGGACTTGTGTTCTGTTTGGCATAAAGGATATAAAATTTCTCCAAAATCTCAAGGAGAAGCTGGAGTTGCTTATATTGGCATGTGAGTCATGGACTTGTTGATTCTTTTTGTTTTAATTCTTGTGTTGCTACAATGTGTACAAATGATGACCTTGGCATGCAAGACTTAGTGATATTAGTATGGACAAGTGAAAAGCAATGGTACTCAAAAGTCTTTGCCACACACCTTTTTTTTTGTCCAGTTATAATGACATATGCTTGTCATTACGCGAACTACTTCGACCATTTATTTCATCATTCTCTTTGGAGATGTCTCTGTCAGATGATTTATGTAGAGTCCCAGTATATTAAACACGAACACGTTTCTATTTCATCTCACAAGATTCACTTGGGTGTATTCTGATGAAGAGATGTCAAATGTTTTCACTAAAATTTTAGGAGGTCATAGGACAATTGAAGGCATGCCTGATAGAAACATAAAAGAAGCTCCAGTACAATAATGGAGAAAAGTTCGCTTTTACTAAATTCTTTTGGGAATTCTCTATGTGCTAAGACATCACAACAAAATCAAGTGGCTGAGAGGAAGATTCATCATCTTATGGTAGAACTTACACCAAGCCTTATGGATGGCTGTGTTGATGCTCAAGAAGGGTTGTGAGCTTCTCTTGCATGGATACAATGATGTTATGTTGATTATTTGACTGCAATGTTTCTGAAACTTACAAAGAAACATTCTTATTATAACAACCATATTGTATTCAGCTTAGACACTAATCTGGTTTATCCTTTAAAGACAAAATATATAGAGATTGAGAATTATTTTTTCTGAAATGGTTTTATATGACACAATTAAAGTAATGGAGATGTGGAATGAAGATGATGCATCAAATATTTCCATAGAGTCTCTTTCCAAAAGATCTTTTTAAGAAATTTTGGGTCAAGCTTGAACTTATTGCCAAAATTTCACTGTAATTGAAATATATATTTTAGGTTAGAAATTCAAATTGAAAAATTTACTGTCTGAACATGCTCTGTTAAGAATTCAAAGTGATATTCTTTTTGCAGTTTTTTTTCCTATTTTTCATGATTTAGAATCTTAAAGTTAGTTCCTGTTTATTGCACCTAATGATTAATGTGTTTTTGGAGTCTTTGTCAATATTTCTTTCAGGTTTTCCTTCTATTTCTAGTTATTTGGTATTTGGACTAGTGGCGTCTAGCATGAATGCCATTATCTAAGAAAGGACTTTTCCTTTCTTTCATTCTAATTAAATTTATTAAAAAGGTGGGCTCTCATGAGTGTTGGAATGAATTGAATTAATGGACTAACCTATGTCAGAAGGAATGCATACTATCCGTGAATGAGAAACTAGGTGATGAACAAAAACAGAATAAGTGAGAACTCATTATTAGTTTTGATATCATTGACTGCATCAGTACATGTTGTGGTATATGGGATATTGGTTTAACTGATTAACAGCAATTGGTCTGTATACCAAACCAAAATAGAAGGGCAAGAAAAAGGGAAGATCCTGGCAAAAGGGATAAGCGCATACCAACTGGAAACAACTGCATTGACGTTTTTTCTTCTCTTTGGCCCAACTTTATTCAGCTTGTGGCAAGAAGTTTTGTTAGAAATATCATATTCTCATTTTAATATGTTATCAGCTTAGGATAAATACCAATGATGCGGTTGATGACGTTACTTTAGTGTTTTCAAATATTAAAGCCATTAATATAAAAATTGTTGCACTTCTATTTCATATTTATGAAATTTTCCTGGATCAATTTTTTGTCATGCGACCTATCCTGTTTTGTTCTGATTCTTGAAAGAAAGATTTAACTGATACACCAGGAAATAAATGGTTGGTGAATGCAAAAGAGAGTTTTCTTCATCTGTAACTGTTTTAAAGTGCAGTGAACTAAGGTGATTCGGTGAGTGATCAAGCAAAAATCAGATTTTTCTCTGATAAAGTTTCTGTATCAAGTAGCCATAATTAGATGGATGTTTATTGTATGCTTTCAATATTCCAATTAATAAGGAACTACAGTAATCTCTACACAAATCTGACTGCTGTGTGCTCTTCTATTACTTTCTTTCATAGCAAATAGAACTGCAGCTAGATGGATGGCTTCAAAGTTTCGTGAATGTTCCTAGATTTAGATGGCCTCAAAGTTTCTTGATTGTTGCTAGATTTCTAGGATAGCTTTGCTTAGGGAGTTGTGTTTATTATTATTTTTGGTTATTGTCCAAGATAACTTAAAAGTATCAAGTATGTTTAAACTAACTTTTCTTTTTGTGATCAGACACATGTTGGTTCTAGAAAGCATCGGAAGAAACCAAGAAGTTTAATTGAAAACAATGTTAGCTTGAGTGTTCTTCAGAAATACTATTCTGGGACCCTAAAGGATGCTGCAAAGAGCATTGGTGGTGCGTTGTCTTTCACACATTATCATGAATTTCTTGTTGGAATTTGGTAGCTGTTGTTATTTCACCATTTGCTTTTAGTTGCTTGAATGTACAAGGAAAATGAGGCCCTAAAGAATCAATTATAACTTTGTATAGTTAGCAGGGCAGATTATTTCCAGATAGAACAAATGTTTTATTTTTATGCCAGTTTGTTAGAGTTTTATTCTCCTAGCTCTTTTAAAATACCTTCTTTCTTTTGTAAGATTTGACAGATTATAATTACCCATACCACCAAGTCGAACCTATGGACTGTGTGAGGAGGGTTTTCCATATAAAGAACTACAATAAATATCATGTGATTCAACTAGAGAAAACTTTTGATTAAAGTTATGGAAATCACTATTTCCATTAGCTACCTATGTGATGTGATTTAAGTAATTAAACACTTTTATTGCTGTTGATAAAATCTGAATGCGTTTTAACCAACTTCATGCAGTCTGCCCAACAACACTGAAACGAATATGCAGACAACATGGCATTTTAAGATGGCCATCTCGGCAAATAAAGAAAGTAAACCATTCTGTTAAGAAGGTCCAAAGTGTGATAGATTCTGTGCCAGTTTCACTGGGTCTTGGAAAGTTAATGTATGATCCCAACAGTCGAAGTCTTGTAACCGAAGTATCACCTGAAAAGCCACTATCTTTTTCAGAATCAGCTGGTCAGGCCTTATCGCCCATGCATTCTGCCAAAAGACATGAAAACAAGCAATTTGCAGGGTCATCAAAAGCATACAACTGCTTCATTGGTAGCTGCCAGCTGAGGGAGAGATCAGGAATATCTAGATTGATATATGGGAAACATGATAAAGCAGAAGTTTCTCCACTTGATAACAGCACTGAACAAAAGTTCCATTCAGTTGGAGTAGCTTCCCATCTTGCACGTGATACATACCATCGTGATGTTCTCAACAAAGGTGATACACATTTGGAAAGTATGCATTGCCAATTAGTGTCAAGGAGTTCGACTTCAAAAATAACCGAGGAGATGCAGAAAGAAACTCACAAAAAGAGTGTGACACAGTGTGATCGGAACACAGAACATAACAGAATCACTGAAGGCAGATATGCTGCTTGTTCCAACAGGACAGATTCATCCAGAGACAGTTCATCGAGTGACCAAACTCTCAAAAAGAGTGTAGAGATTGGATTGTTGCGCATGGAGACGGATGACTCGCCTTTGAACAGTTGCACATCCATCAGAGTCAAGGCTAATTATAAAGAGGATATGGTGCGGTTTAAGTTCAATCTATCCCTGGGTTGCAGACAATTATTTGAAGAAATTGGAAAGAGATTTAACTTATCTGTAGGGACATTCCTCCTCAAGTACAAGGATGATGAGGATGAGTGGATCACATTGGTGAACGACTCTGATCTGCAAGAGTGCGTGGAAGTTTTAGAGCAATGTGAATCCAATTGTGTGAGGATTCTTGTTCGAGATCTTCTGAGTGCTGTTGGTAGCTCAGGCAGTAGTAACAGCCTGCTCTGAACTCATGAGGCCTGAGGAAGGATGCCAATAGTATCTTCATATACTCAACCAATGATTCTGGTTTCTTCGAACTGGCCAAAGTGCTACTCACTGTGAGGATAGTGCTTCATTTGTCTCGCTGATTAGCCATTATATAGCAAGCCAGCTATCCATTAGGGCAAGCGATGCTATTTCATTTAATATTTATTTTAGTGTAAAAGGCATAAAAATAGCATTTATTATAGTGTATTTAGAAATTCTAGTAGATAAATCAGTGTGGTAAAGGTGATTAACATTCAAGCTACACTGAGGTAACTATTGGACCTTGTCATGATTTCTTTGCTTCATGACAAAATCCACATGGTGACATATTGACAATAAGCAAGGTTGCCTTCTGTTTTAGAAAGATTTGTGATGAACATTCTGTTTACCTGCTTGAATATTTTGACACCATTCAAACTGTTACAGATGCACAAGATTAGTGTGAAAATCTAGAGTTTCAGTCATGCAATTCATCGACTGTTGGGGAGCATCATACAGGAATTTTATTTTGCCGCTGGTTTAGATTTGGTTAGTGTTTCACTAATAAAGAAATAAAATTGGGAAAGCTTAAACATGAGAAAAATAAAGGAATTTTATTTTTATCAGCTCTGTTTAATTACTTAAATTAAAGGTAAAGAATGCATGGAGGTTTAATTCTGTCATTCTTATTAATAATTTTCTTAACTGTGATGATTTAAAATATATTTAATACTTAAAGTTTTTATCAAATTTATTTCATTATTTTGATTATATCAAACTTACCACCCTGTATTTTTTTATATTTCATATCAAATTTATCAACTGTTAAAAATTTTATCTTACATTCTATGCATAGTTAAATTTTATGCCACCGCATGCTGCTACCTCCTAAAGAAGGAACTCTCCTCATCCTCCTCTAAAGCGATACTTCCTTGTCTCTTGAACTTTCATATCATATAATCGTCTTTTCTTATATCCATCCTTCATGTTAAAACTGTCATGGAGTCCTCTTAACATGTTGTCAATGATCATCAGGAGGAGACGGACTTGAGTAGGGGACCTTGGACGACTAACGTGGACTTCTACTGATGAACTGCAGTAGTGACGACAGTGTGGGACAGTAGTGGAACTTATGCCCTTGTTTTGTTTCAATTCTCAAGTTAATTAGTGAATGCATGTCAAACAAGGCAACATAACCTTGCAGGAGCTAGCAATGCCAAATCCTGAAGATCCACTATTGTCGGGCAATGGCGGTCAAAGATCACATACCACTTGCTGGCCGAGGAGGAACAACTATGGTGAGATGAAGGATTAAGCGACGATCCAATTACAAAAGCATGCACACACAGTAGATGCAGTGCAACATCACCACAAGGTGTTCAAGGACATGATGTGCTCCATGTGGGTATCTCATCTTGTTGAGTGGATCCCTAAGACATTTTGCAGTGCAAAAGAAGCCCCCTTCTTCCAAGAAAATTGTTGTTCATAATTTATGGTCTTGGTTAAATTTAGAATATCAATGCAAATTGATTCCCTAAATTCCTAAAATAACATCTAATTCTCACTTCTTGGGAAATATTTTCTACAACTTCCTCAATAGAATAACTTTTATTGATCCTAGGTATCCTAAATGGTTGAAATGTGTTCTCCATACTTTCAATAGAATTCTCTTCTTCCTTCTTTTCATCATCTGAATCTCCCCGCTCCCTCTTGAACATTGCCTTTAAAATTTAATTTTTCAAGTTCAAAAGCAATTTTATTGTTCAAGTTATCATTGATATCTTTATGGGAGTTTGCCTAGGGTATAAGTTTGTTGTTTCATCAAATACCACAATTGGAGGATTTCTCAATTGTTAGATATGATGGATATCTAACAAGAATACCTTCATCCGCTTTAGCTAAAAAATTTCCTAAATGATCCTTAGTATTGTTAGTGCAATTAGCCTTTAAGATTGGGATCAATCATGGGTTTGATAGTTTTGGAAAAAATTTTAAGTTAGACTCATTATTGTATTTAAAATGTGTGTGGAGTTAGTTGTGTAGGACTTAAGAAAAAATACATGGAGAATTGACATTGCTAAAGTGTTTAATGGATCGATGGTTCAAGGTATGTGGAATTTGGAGAAGGATGGTGTGAATATCCGAGGGACCGTAGGATGAGGAGCATCGAAGTGTTGTTGAGTTGAGAAGATGAACTACATGTAACGCCCGCCCTTCTCGTACTTATAGAGGGGAGGAAGGGCGGCGCTACGCGAACATACATGCGTGTATATACAGTGGAAGAATTTAAACTTAGAATGAAGAGACATGCATTTACATTTAACCATGGAAATATCTTAACAACTTAAACATGTAAACATCAACAACATGTGAGTATACTTAGCATTCATGTGTATAATTGGTTAAAACTTTTCTTTCTGCAATACCTTACATGCTCTTTTAAAACTATAGCTTATAGTACACTATGAGTAGGAGGTGGACTACTAAGCATGCATAGTCATTTCATAAAGGCACCACTTGATTCAAGTTCATGATAATCAACATAATGGAAGTATAGAAGCCTAAACACAAGTATAGAGTACATGAACATCAATAAGGAATTCAAAGTATAATCTAAGTATATAGTCATCTATCACTTAACAATTCAAACATGGTAAGAAGGTTCTGATGTGCGTAGGGTTGATAATTGTATTTATACTTTATTTGCACATCTACTTGCGTTTCATGTCATATCTTGCGTGTATTGCATCCCTTATCTATGCATTTGACATTATATATTTCTATTTTCCTAGTTCGGAGGACTGTTCTTGTATTTATGTGTTTCAAGATGGAAAACGGAGCAAAAATAGGTGAATTGGAGAATTCATTGAAGACAAGGCAAGACAGGGTCGTGCCTCATAGGCACGGTCGTGTCTATCAGCTCCTGGGACCGTGCTTCAAAGGGCACGAGTGTGCCCACAAACAGAAGATCAACAAGCCCAGGTCGTGCCACACAGGCACGGCCGTGCCAATACTTTCCTCCTGAAGCAGCTAGACAGGGCCGTGTCTCTCAGACACGGCCGTGTTTCCTCCGCAGAGCCAAGCCAAGGCATGGCCGTGCCTCCCAACAGAGGAACACCTGCTGCCAGCCGTGCCCCAAAGGCACGGTCGTGTCTCACAACAGAAGAGTTTTTGCTGCTGGCCGTGCCTCACAGGCACGACCGTGTCCCCCGAAATAGAGGAGTGCCTGCCTTCAGCTGTGCCTCACAGGCACGGCCGTGCCTTCCAACAGAACGTCAACTCCTCTGGGCCGTGCCGCCCAACAGAGCAGCAACTGCACTGGGCCGTGCCTCACAGGCACAGCCGTGTCTCTTCCACAGCTCGGCGGTGACACATGGCCGTGTCCCAGAGACACGACCATGTGACGGGGCGTATCTGCTAGGTCGGGGACAGCTATAAATAGAACATGTTGAGACCCTAGAAAAGGGGGGAGACCTTGGAGAGCAACGGGAGCGAGCTAGAGCCACCGACGCCTCATTTCGGAGCCAGAATCAACGATCCATCCATCCGTCCGGACACTCCATCCCATCCACATTCCACCTTCGAGGAGATTGCAGTCCGAGGAAGAAGAACTTCAGCGATAAGTCTTATTTCCTGCATTTCTTTGTAGATTCTAGGGAATAGGATGTATTCTTCTATTTCTTCCTTGTTTTGTAACCTCCCCGATATGGAGTAGTCCTCTAGATTCTAGGATGTAGGATAAATTGGGTGTATTAGATGATTGTACATATGGATTTGTTAATCTACCATGTCTTATGATTTATTTGTGCTATTGCTTTGTGGATTTGTACTTTGTGCTTATTTGATGATATGCTTGTGAGTATGAATCTATGAGGGTAGAGATTAATTGTGGATTGAGGAGTTCTTAGGCCGTACACTGGGGCGCTTCGTGACAGAAAGAAAGCCTTGAACCGGGCGAGTCCGAGGAATTGTTTAAGTCATAATTAGTCTTTATGAGGGATAGCTAGCGGTTACTTATTGTTGGGGCGAGGTCTGTAAAAGGATACCCGGTGATAGAGGGTAGGATTCTAGTAGTATTCTGGGGCACCTGAGTGACAGCAGGAAAGCCTTGAACTAGGCTATCTAGAATCATCTCAAACCAACAATAGTGACGTAAGAACACCAATGATTTATTCCGAGGAAGCCTAACGAGGTCTAATTGGATAATTTGGTTAGAATCCATACAATTATGCAATTATTGAGGAATGGTAGAGGATCCAAGTCAATCACTCAATATCCCAAGGAATCCGAAGTCCTAGGATCATCTTCCCATAATCTGTCACAGTCGAACTATTTCTCCGAACTTAGGATAAAGTACTCTAGAACACTCCCTTCTCCCCCACACAAACCAATGCTCAGTTTCTCTCTACTCTTAGTGTGCTAGTACTAGTAATTAATTCCACGATCCTTGTGGATTCGATCTTTTATTACTTGACGACATTCCGTATACTTGCGGAAGGTCTATCAAGTTTTTGGCGCCGTTGCCGGGGACTGTTGCTATTAGCTTTAGTGACTAGCAATTTTAGTTACTCTAGACTTCTAAAAATACAAAAAAAAAATTCGATATAGAAAATCCAAAATATTTTTCTTGAGGATTAAATGGATGCTTATATAGAGAGGTTACTCCAAATAGGAAATTCAAGATTTGGTGAGTTGTATGTCGATGATTGTGAGTGGTGTGGTGCTGAATGACATTCGATGAAAGAGTGTCCAACTATATATGATCCTATTTACACAAGGGGTGGAGAAAAGTATGGATGCATCCCTACATTTGAAGAATGGGCTAGTTCGAGATGTTTAAAAATAGAGTATGCAAGTGAAAATTACAGCAAGAACTTTTTGAATCTTGAACATGAATATGTAACCAACCAACATAATGATGATTATGACACTGATTTGTCTATGTATGATGATAACTTGGATGTGTCTATAAGTACGGTTGGTAATTTTGGTGTTGAATGGGAAAATTTTGTATCATCACAAAATGTGCTATGTAAGGATTGTTTGAGACAAATAAATTTTTGTGATGCCTGCACCAAAAAATATTTTGATTCTAAACATGAGAAGATTGATAATCTTGCTGAGGACTTATTGAAAAATCTACTCTATCCTGCTATTGATGAAGTTTTTGAAGATCTTGTAATAGGATATTGGAATGATGTTGTAAGAGGATATGTAGGGCTTCGTACCTTGGTGAAGGAGTCCCAAGAATCATATTCTTCTGTTCCACAACCACTAGATATTGTGGACAATGCAGGATTAGGAGTTTTTGAAAGGGTTGGTGTAGGGACTTGTGCATTAGAGGTCGAGCCCCAAGAATCACCTCCCTTAATTGATCTTCCACCCGCACCACAACGCACCCTACCCTCAAATATGTTTGATGACTTGCTAGACTATGTGATTGGTAAAGATAATATTTCTTGTGATTTGCCTTTGCTTACCAATCTATATTTTCTCAAGCATATTTGTGGTAGGAAATCTTTTGACAATAATTGACATACGAAACTTTCACAGCAACTTTATGAGATTGCTAGATGTAACCATCTTTATATGAGCATATTTAATGAAAAACTCAGGGCCCTCCATCGTAGGGTTCTGAAGTATCTTACACCTCCACGGTCGAGGTTTAAGTAATAAAAATAAAAGTCAAGCTTAGGACCTTAAACAAGCGCTTCATTTCAGTTTCTTCCTTTATTTCCTTTTATACTTCATTTTGTTTGTTAACCCATATACCCTCTACTTACTTTTTCTTACTGTATTTTGTTTGAAGGTTTCATTGATATGGAGAAGTGTGCTTACCTTAAGGAGAGGAAATAGGCAACTAAAGGCCTTAATCACCTTTTGAGCTTCATTGGGTAATTTCTCTCCAATCTTACTTTTGCTCCATTATTATTTCTTTATTTTCATTGAGGTATAGAAAAATGTAAGTCTGGGGGGATGTACATATTTTGGGATCTTAGTTAGACTTTGTTATTTTTCTTTTGGTTTCTTCATGTATAATAAATTGTTTTAACTAATCATCACTTATCATAGCATTGATGGTTTGTCCTCCTTGCAAAAATGCTAGCACACTTGTTTTAGACTTCATTGATTTGATGCTTGGAGTTAGTATGTTTGATGATCTGATTTTTCCTATCCTTGGTAGCATGAAGTGAGCTATGTTTTTATTGAATTTTTTTTTGAGTTTTGGCCTAGTTTTAGGATCTCTCTACACTATGCCTAGGTTTGATGGTAGAAAGTTTGAAATTAGTCATGATTCATTGAACCCTTAGTACTTGCGCTTCTAAGGTGATCTCTCAACTATATTTTGGTTACTGGATAAACTCGGATCATGGAAGCTCACTTGGAAAAATCAAGATCCCAAACAAATAAAAAAAAAGCATGGTTGCAACGCCTTTTTATGGTCGCAATAATTGTTTAAAAAAAAAGGAAAGAAAAAAAATAAAGGGATAAAAAATAGTGTCGTGAGTGGAGACTGATTAGATACCCCTTTGAGACTAATAAAAGTTACTGGGGAAATATCTATCATGTTTCTCTTGATACCGAGTATTCCTTTGAGACCTTGTGTAGATGGTGCATAACATTTTTGAGAGGGATGAACCATGCCAGTGTCTATTGCCGGAAGCAAGAGGAAAACTGATTAGATGATGATTTGACTTTGATTATGATTTGACACTTAAAAATCCAAGGCCACATTTTACACCGAGCACGGAGAACTAACTCTTAGGCCACATTTAAGTGATTTTAATATTTAGCTTACCAATGAAACTATAGGATAGGATTGATTGTGATTCATTAGATGTTATGATACTCTATTATTTCAATTCATGAATCTAAATACAAGTTTTTGCTTGAGGACAAGCAAAATTTTAAGTCTGGGGGTATGATGAGCGTAAATCATATATGATTTTTAGCTTTGTTTTAACGCTCATCTACTTGTAATTCATTGCATATGCTACACTTTGTCACACCTTATTCTTTTATATTGCATATTTCTACTCTTTTTCTTGGAGATCTGCTCTTTGTATATTTTGCTTGACAGGATGCGATTTAGAGCCAAAACGCTGCATTATTGATGGTGGAGAAAAACAAGAAGAAATGGAGAAGAAGGAGTAACAAAGAATAACACGGCCGTGCCTCTACTCGTGCCCACTTCCAGAGCAGGACCGTGTTGGGGCCGTGGCTATCAGGCACGGCCGTGCCCACTTCTTCAGCCTGATCCAGCTTGGGCCGTGCTAAAAGGCACGGTCGTGCCTCATTTCCAGAGAAGCGCCAGTTACTGGCCATGCCTAATAGGCACGACCGTGCCTCATTTCCAGAGGCGCGCCTGCCCCAGGCCGTGCCCACTAGGCACGGCCGTATGATGGAAAGTACACGGGCGTGTCTCCCTTCTGGATAGTTCTGTAGACTTAAAGTAAAACGGACATATCTTTCAGCTCAGATGAACCCACAGGCCTTCATACATACCGAAGCGTAGAGAACTTCAAGATCTACAACTTTTTTACAGGGTGTACAGAGAGATAACTTCTCTAGGCTATGCTAAAAGGTACAGCCGTGCCTCCTGACCACAGCCGCGCTGGGTGCTCTGCCCAAACTGCAGACCAAACTTCGAACTAACATAACTTTAGGCTTAGAAGGAGTTATGGGTAGGTCTACCCATCAAATTGAAGATAATTTAAAGCTCTACAACTTTGGTTCAGGGTCCAACTGAAGAAAACTAGGTTTATTGGGTGAAAAACCCATTGGGGCAGAGCCTTATGAACCAGGAAAATCTGGGCAGATTTGGGAGAGTATATAAGTGGAAAACAAACCCAATCTTGGGTTATCTTGGGTCATTCTCCAAAATCCTTGGTCTTGGCTTCGTGACGGCGCCTCCCCTCCCTAGGGGAGGTCCTAAACGCTCCATCTTTCGCCGATCCGCCCTCGCCAGTCCATCTCCACCGGTCCATCCTACACCGGAGTAAGAAGATCTACAAGAGGATGCCCACGCTTCAAAGATAAGTCTTCCCTTTTCTTTGGTGGATGATATTTACCTTGCATACTTGTTGTAACCTTCTTGTAATGGAGTAGATTCCTGAGTTTAGGATGTAGGATGAACATTTATGTGATGATGGTGATGTATGAACTAGTTTATGTCATTTTTCTTATTTAATGAAATGTTTACCTTTGTTTCATGTGTATTGTGCCTTGAACGTGTTTGATGAAATGTTTATGTGAGCAAATATGCATGATTATGAGGGGTAGATTACTTTGTAGGGAGTTCTTAGGCCGTACACCAGGGCGCTTCGTGATAGGAAGAAAGTCTTGAACCGGGCGAGTCCGAAGTGATTCCTACATAGTGGTAAACCCCTATAAGGGATATCTAATGGTTGATGGCCACTAGGACAAGGTCCTTAACAGGGTACTCGGTGATAGAGGGTATGGCGTTGGATCGTATACCGAGGCACCTCGTGATAGGAGGAATGCCTTAAACTGGGTTTTCTAGCGTCACCTTTACTAGAGGGCCACCACATAGGACTTCAATGTCAATTGCCAACAAAGCCTAACGAGGTCGAGTTGGTATTTTTGTTAGAATCCCTATAAGGCGGTAAACATTGAGAGTTAGAGAATGAACATGAATTAGGGACTTCACCTAGCATGGATGTGAAACCGAAATCCTAAATTTATCCATCCCATCCATAAATCCTAAGCCAATCTCTCTTCCTCTGTCACACACAACCATAATCCTCAACTAATCCGTTTCCTTAGGAGTCTAGATAACTATCTTAGTGACATCACTATAGTTAATACACAGTCCCTGTGGTTCGATATCTTTTTATTACTTGACGACATTCCGTACACTTGCGGAAAGCCCATCAGGTTCTTAGTAATTTCTTAGCTAAAACAAGTGCTTAACATTTCAAAGTTTCATAGAACACAAATGAGTATAGTTTCACATCAAGTATAAACCATCAAAACAAGTCTAAGTTATCATCAAGTAGCAACTATCAAAAAGCATCAAGTAGTAATTAACTCTTAACAATTAACATGCAAAACTTTAGAACATGCATAAGTCTTGAAACATAAGGCAGATCTCTTCCACCATGCCACTGCCACACACATCTTTGCCCCTCCTACTGCTCCATTTAGTTTAGCCATTCTTTACCCTTTTCTGCAGTACAAGGGAAACATGAAAACTATAAGCACATAGGCTTAGTAAGATCCTTTCCTACTCACAAAAGCCATACATCATGAATTAAACATAGAGTAGTGACATGTTCATTTAGACAACATATAGGCATAACATTCATATAAAGTAGTGACATGATCATCTAGAGGACATATAGACTTAGCATTAGAAAACGTATAGACTTAGCATTATAAAACA
>NC_133864.1:22615117-22667270 GCF_044706935.1 Curcuma longa | reverse complement strand
CCCTCAGCCCAAACTAATTTGATCCAATCTTGATCCTGCGATCATCATATTTTTGTCATCTCCTAGCACCTGGAACCCTTCCGGGCTCCTAGATGGCTGACATGACGATAGCTGGTGAGGTGTATTTGATTAATATCTAATCATGACTTATCCATCCATAGGCGCTTGGATTGCTTCTGGGCGCCTGGAGTGTGAGGTGTTTTGGCTAATCCCCATTTGCCACCTCATTTGCTTCATCGATCTGAATTAAATTATCCGAGAGCCCAAACCCAATAGAGGTGCCTAGACCATCCGAGCACTTGGATTCAATAATAGGGGTGTCGGGTGTCTGGTTTTCCTCCAACCCCATTTTCCTGCATCAAAGAGTTAGTACAATATAAATACATTGCAGGAAGTTATGTTAAGATAGTTTTACAACCGTCTGGTCTTAACTTTTGAGTTTCTAGTGAAATCCTAGGTCAGACCGACCCCTACTATTCCCTTATATAGGAACGCGTCTTCACCTACTCCTCTCAGGAGATTTTACCTGTTTGCTAAACATCTAGTCCTCTAGGCCTATTTGGACTTTCTACTAAGCATCTAAGCCTTTGACCCCTAGTCTCTGGTCTGACTCGATCTTATTCCTCCAGACCCCAACGAATTCCTCCATCAGGTGTCCTTGATCTACCAAGACTTCTGCTCAGTTCTTTGGGCTAGGACTTCCTTACCAAGCCTCCAACTAGGACTTTCCTTGCCTAGCCTCCAGCTAGGATTTTTTCTTACCTAGCCTCTTGCTAGTACTTGTCTTGTCTGTACTCTAATTAGGACTTTCTTTACCTAGCCTCCAACTAGAACTTGTCTATTGTGCTACCTGTACACTTAGATCAGTTGATTAGTTCACAAATAATACTTAACTTTAGACCTTTGCCAACATCAAAATATAGATTCAATTTTGGTGCTCCCTGCACCAACTGGTAAGAGTTTTTATGTTCATGAATGCAATCCAACCTACCTATTCTGACATCCAATAGATATTATCCTTAAGTCCTAAGGCATTCAGAACATGATCATCCATATATCCAGTATTAACTCTTCTACATAGCTTGTAAGAAATCCTACGTGATAAATAATAAAATTCAAAGAGGAAATAGGATCCCAATGAGCGATCCATGCGAAAGAAAACTCGTATGAAGTTTGATTTATCTATCTAATAGATCTATACCTTTAAAGCGTGTCCTTCGCTTACTCGCTTGTCCTCGGGTCACCGAATCTCTTTCACGTTTAAGCATCTGTGCCTCTATGCATATCCACACGAACACAATCTCAAGCTTCGAAGAAGAATCACCTTTGTGGTGCTAGCCACATAAAGAGATTCGGCCAAAACAAGGAGGAGGAAGAAAAGGGGTATTTGGCCAAGAGAAGATAGCTCAAAATGCCTTATGCACCTTTGAAAATCTTTTTATATTCATCTCATCTCTTTAGCTTCCCCATATTAAAACTAATTAAAACTCAAATAGTGTACATGTTTCTCATGTTAGCTCTTCATCTTTTCTTCATCCAATGAAGAGAAAAACCCTTAGTCTTCCTCTATTATTAATACATTAAATATTTTAATAAATCAATATCTCATTCAAATTTAGTTGAGTCTAATCTAAATGAGTCTAACTCAAATTATACTCAATCCCATAATCCAATTGGATTCACTTGAGTCTAACTCAATTAATCTAATTCGGATCATGTTTTAGTCAAACTAAAATCAATCAATCTCCGAAGCATCATGTCTTTTGTGTGTGACCCAATAGTGTTGGGATCGATGCGTTCGCTAGAGGGGGTGAATAGCGATTTTTGAGTTTTCCTGCGAAATTGTTAGCGAAAGCAAAAATAAAAGCAAAGAAAAAGAACAGTCGCTAACCCGTTCAATTTACTTGATATCCACCTCTACGATGTGACTAATCCAAGGATCCACACACACAAACGACCGTTTCCACTATGAAAAACCTCCTTTTTGAAGCACGCTTCAAAGGTGGAGAAAACCCTCACAAACTGATCTCTTCCTTTCACAAGATTGATTAGTGAAGTATGGAGAAAGATGAAAGCTTTTATAATCTCAGAAATTTTTCAGAAAGATGATAAAAAGAACTGTTAATTTCTTCGGCGTCGTTTGCTATTTTTATATTTTTTTCGTACATCAGTCGACTACTCCAAGGGCCAGTCGACTGATGGGTTTCAACGACTCTTTAATCTGTATTTAATCAGTCAGCTGTCACTCCAACGGTCATCTAGCAGTCGACTGCACCATGAGCAGTCGACTGCTCCACTTGACTCTCTCTGATGAACTCTGTGTGTGCTTCTGATCAACCACCAGTCGACTGCACCAACAGTGCCAGTCGACTGATCAAGCTGAAACTCTCCTTTCAGCTTCTTTTTCAGCCCTTAGCCTTGACGCAAACCTTCAAACGTCTTCCACAAGCCTCGTGCCCTTCCTTGCACTAGCTTGAGACGACTTTCTCTTCTTTCAGCTTCTTTCGTTAGCCTAAACCTTCAAAAGTCTTCCACAAGCCTCGTGCCCTTCCTTGCACTAGCTTGAGAAGTTTCCCTCAGCTTCGTCATGACTTCTTCCTTTGCCAAGAGGTCACGCCTCCGGGACTTCATCCTTTGTCAAGTCTTCTAACCTGGACTTTCCTGTGGACTCAAACCACACAAGTTAAATCACCAACATTGCCTAACTTAAACTCATTTTAGTCAAACATTAAAATTCAAATCACTTGGGGCAAGATTGCAACAATAAATAAGTTCTTATAACATTGGTAATGTGTCTAAACCGCTTTAGATACATAAACAATGAGCGACATCTAATAATGCATCATTGCTACCCAAGTGACGAGAAAGTCGAGATCCAATCTAACCTTTTCGTGACTACTATAACGTATGATCATGTCCTTCTATCCTTGATATCTAGATTGATCAATGAGACATAAACCATGTCATCCTCGATATCAATCTTTGTATTTCTTGATCCCCGAATAGACTCACTCAAGCAAATGAGCTCAATATCTCATATTTACTCTTTGAGCATGATCATGTATTTAGTAGTCCTACTCGATCAAAGGGGCCCATAAATATCACTCCCGTCATATGGGAGGAATAGATCCCATCTACATCACTCACATCACTCTACATAATTCGTTGCATACCCAGTGATCGCCTTTATAGTACATCCTATTATGGGTGACGTTTAACGATACCAAAGTACACAATTCCTTATGTAGGGAACCGTAGTGACTTCAAGTCTAATGATTATTCATACTAATAGTCATATGAGAAAGTTTATGACACTCATATAACGATCTATAAAACTTTCTCATGACAAGTCAATTCAGTATATATTCTCTAATATATACCCATGTGTCAACGTGATATTACATATCCATGACTTGTGAGATTAAGTCATCAATTGACCTACATGCTAGTCTCAATGCATTAATATTATCTTTGAATATTAATACTTAACTAGGAATAGTTAAGAGTAGTGTTCTCTACATCATCTCACTTTCAATTCAACTAGTCTCAATAATGTATTCTTCATAATGCAAGTTCCTAAGGCTCTTGATTCCATGTTCTACCACATCACATACTTCACATCGTCTCTGCCGCTTCTGCTAATCCAATTTTCCTTTGCCCTTATCTGCAGTATAAGGAAAATGAAACTATAAGCATAAAGCTTAGCAAGTATCATCCTACTTACAAAATAATACATATTTTAAAATCATGCTTTTGAAAACACATGTAAGAAATCATATAATCTAGACAGATATCATGGCATACTCATCATAATAAGCAAATGAACTAAATTCATAAACTGCTAACTGATTTCACATGGCACTATAGAAATCTAACTGAACTAAGCATGATCTTAAAAATTGATTTCACTTAAAATTAATAATGAACTTTTGAAACTTATACATATAGTAAGTGAAAATACTACTCATACTGCTGTGGGCCCGGCATTGTGCTAACTATATGCGCATCCCTAAATAGATCCGAGGTAGCTAATCCCGAAACAATTAGGGTACTACTAGGCGATCTAGGGCCTAGGAGCGATCTAGGAGCCCACCCATGGACGAACTAGAGTCCAAGCACATGTCATAAAAAGTAAAATACTTTCTTACTAATTCTTTTCTTTAACCTTGCATCTACTAGGCGATCTAGAGCCTAGGGGCGATCTAGGAGCCCACCCAATGGATGAACTAGGGTCCATAATCACTGAGGCAAGGTACTCTACTTTCATAAACATGTTAAACATGATAAAACTTATACTAGAGATTCTTAACATTTTCTCAAGCACCTTACGTGCCAAAAACTCTCTTCTTTCTTTAAGGACACACCCTAGGCACTTGACAGTGCGTCTAAACCCCAAACTAGAGGGGAAGCATGTCTAAGCCCATCTAGTGGTGTCCTTAAAACCTGTAAGAGAAGTTAATTACAACATACATGCATAAACTTGTGATTAACTAAAACTAGGGATCTTATGCATACGAACGGAGCTACTTATACTGCAGGTGAGGGGTACTTACATCCTGCGCTAAGTTTCCTTGCGATTCTTCAGTTAGGGTTTCGGAGAAGAAGATCTTCTCGACGATCTTCCTTCGTCTACGCGTTCTTCTTGTACTTACTAAGGAGAGAAAACTCTAGGTTGAGGACTCCGGTTCCCCTCTCTTGGCCGACCACCACAAGGAAGAAGAGGGAAGGAGAAAACTCGGAGAGGGAAGCCGCCCAAAGAAAAAAGGAAGATAAAAATAGGTTTCTCTCTCTAACTTTCCCTTTTATACTAAATCATCTCTTCATGTCTAACTTGACGTCTAACTCGTATAATTACAATTGTTTTCCGCTCTATGATAGGAAACCCCTACTGGGGCCATGGCTAGCACAACACACTTAGGACTTATAATTGTTTAGAGGTTCTAGGTTCAAACCTTATCCATGACATTTTTTTTCTACTTTTGCTAATCCAAAAATTTCAGAAAAATATTCTAAAATTCTAGAAAAATCATAGAATATTTCTAAAATTATTTTTAAGAATTTTCGAGCGTTACAACCCACTTACACCCTATGAGTTTGATCCCCTCAGGTGGATCAACCAAAGTTCATACTTGGTTAGTATATATGGATTCCATTTCGGACCTCATGGCCTCTAGCCATTTCTCAGAATTTAGGCTTATCACAGTTTCCTGGTAGGATGTAGGCTAGTTCAAATCAATAAGCATAATATCATTATGGCCAGACAAGAAAAATGAATGTCTCTCAGGCTAGCAACATATCCTATCAGATCTGAAGAGGTTGGTCTACTTGAAGAAGTTATTGCTCTACAACTTCTTATGCAACAAACTCATGATCCACAACACTTTGTGGTGCCTGTTTAATTTCCATTGAGGCCTCAGTGCTATTTTCTGTATCTAGAACTTCTTCAAGATGAATTTTACTCCTATTGGTTCTTTTAAAAATAAACTTTTTTTTAGAAAAATATCATTTCTAGCGACAAATATTTTACCTTATGTGAGATTATAGAAGTAATATCCCTTTGTTTCCTTGGTATATCCTATAAAATAGTACTTATCTAATTTGGGGCTTAGTTTGTTTGAGACTTGATATCGAACGTAAGTCTCACTATCTCAAATCTTCAAAAAAGACATATTGAGACTCTTCCCAGTCCATATCATATATGGTGTCTTTATGATGGCTTTTGATGGAACTCGATTAAGTGTGAAAATAGTCATCTCTAGAGCGAATTACCAGAAGAAAGTAGGAAGATCTGTCTGACTCATCATATATCGTACAATATCCAATATAGTATGATTCCTCCTCTCAGATACATCATTCCACTATGATGTTTCAGGTGGAGTGAGTTGGGATATGATCCCACACTCAGTTAGATGGTCACTAAACTCTTGGCTAAGGTATTCACCACCTCGATCTGATCGAAGTATCTTAATACTCTTGTCCAGTTGATTTTGTACTTCAGTCTTGAATTTTTTAAACTTTTCAAAGGATTCCGACTTGTGTTTCATGAGATACTGTAACGCCCGAAAAATCTCAAAAAAATAAAATTTTAGAAATATTCTATGATTTTTCTGAAATTTTAGAATATTTTTCTGGAATTTTTAGATTAGCGGAAGTAGCAAAAACAAATAAGAGCGTAAAATGTCCTAGGCAAGATTTGAACCCGTGACCTATTAGAATCTACAACCCTTAAAGGGTTTCCAATAACCAAGGGGCCCCAACAGGGGTGTGCTACAAGATAATGGGAGGAATTTTATTTATAGGCGAGTTAGGTTTACAAATCACTTAAAATAAATAGGAAGTAAAAATGTCCAAGGCGGGATTTCTCAAAAATAATTTTAGAAATATTCTATAATTTTTCTGGAATTTTTGGATTAGCGAAAGTAGCAAAAATAAATAGGAAAAAAGTGTCCGAGGCGGGATTTGAACCCACGACCTATAGGAATTTACAACTCTTAAGATAATTCCAATGACCAAGGGGGCCCAGCAGTTTGTTTCAAAAAAAAAGAATTGAATTTTATTTATCAGCGAGTTAGGTCTAAGAATCACTTAATATAAATAAGAGGCTTAAGAGAGGATTTTGATTATTTCAAAAATCCTTTCCACACCTCTCGCTCAGAACGCCGTCGCCCCTCTTTTCTCCTCCCTCTTGGTGCTCCAAACCTAAAAAACGAGGATTCCGTCCCCTAGGATCACAAGGAAGGTTTCCGAAGAACTTCTTCTACAAGGACGCTCCTCTCTACGAGAAGAACGCGTAGACATAGAAAGATCGCCGAGAAGATCTTCTTCTCTAATGGAAGAATTGTAAGAAAATTAGCGCAGGAGGTAAGTACCTCACTACAAAAAAATAGGTATTTTGCGATAAATTTTTGGGACGAATAAATTTCATCGCAAATCAGCAACGAAATTTGGGATAAATCCATATTTCATCGCTAATCTGCAATAAATTTTGCGACGAAACAAATATTAGTCGCTAATTTAGCAACTCAATAAATTCGTTGCTGAGTTCGTTGTAAAAAAATAAATCGTCGCTAAATTTGTCACAAATTGGCGACGAACAAGATTTTCGTCGCCAATTTGGCGATGAAAACCCAAATTCGTCACCAAATTGGAGACGAATTTAGCAACGATTTATTTTTTGTCGCAAAAAACCTTACAGTTTTAATTATCCCATACTAACTTGGCGACGAATAGGCAAATTCGTCGTCAATTTGGCGACGAATATTCTGTTCGTCGCCATTTGGCGACGAACTGTGTTTTGTCGCAAAAAACCCTACAGCCGAATAATTTTTCCCTTATTCCACGCTAAGTTGGCGACGAACATCGTATTCGTCGCCAATTGGCGACAAATATGTAAATTCGTCGCCAATTGGCGACGAACTGTGTTTTGTTGCAAAAACCCTACAGCCGAACAATTTTTCCCTAATTCCACGTTAAATTGGCGACGAATATGCCGTTCGTCGCCAATTCGGCGATGAATTCTACGACGAATATGTTTTCGTCGTAAAAAACTTAATTAAACCCTAGATTCGAACTTTCGTTCAATTCAAAAATCTTCATTAGTTATTTACCAGAAATAAAAACTAATCAGTTAAATTATATTCGGCCATTCAGATCGTCGAGCAACCACAGTCGCAAAAGAAGAAAAACCCACATAAGTGGGGAAATTTAAAAATTAAAAAAAAATCAAATGGTCGAATTAAACAAGCACGTGAAAGGGGATGGGCCCTTGGATGGGACAAATTAAGAGCAATAATTTAATTCTCTATGATATGTCTCCACTGATATGTTGGATACATTATTAGTTTCCAGCCACTTGTTCACCGATAGATTCCCCTTCAAACGAGGCTCCTTGATTATCGAGAGAAGTGCAACAGCAGCAGAGGATAGAGACATGCCCACTACGAATGCACTCAAATTTGCATCTGCGAATTTCATCCCCTTGCTTATAGAGAAAAGCACAGATGAGACTACTAACTATTTACACGGTTCGTTGTCCTTTAAAATCTCACCATGGAAATATGACCTCCATGGGGATTGATGGATCGACTGATTCCCTTGAACCCAAAGGAATGTTCCACTCTCCTCTCCTCCACACAAGAAAGTACAGTAGGAAGAAGAAGGGAAAAGAAAAATGCGAAAGCTGCTACTTGATATGCTTGAAATCAACGCCGACTGCCTTCCTCGGAGCTGGACTTGGCGAGGATCGACCACATCACCTGCACGTCATGGTACGAGCAGGCCATCACCTCGCCATGCAGCGCCGTCGTATGCCTCTCATGCAGGCCATCGCAATACTGACTGACGCCTGGCTGAGGCTTCTTCTCGTCTCGCGGCGGATTGATCAGTGTGCAAGCCTTCCTGAAGGGGGTGGTGATGGTGCGCACCCAGGAGCCCATCGAAGCTGATCGATGCCTCTTCTTCGACTGAAATCTTGAATGATGCTGATGCTGACTTCTTCTGTGGGATATTTATAGAGCAGGCGAGAGGGAGGACTGGATAGATTCAGCAAGGAAGCTCACATGGATCATGTTATCTCTTTTAGTCAGAAATTAAACCCTGCAGTAAAAAGGGTGCCTAATGCATGCACCTGCATGCTCTGAGTTCTTTCCACGACTGAACTGTAACAGGGCTCTAAGCTTGGGAAGCTGCAATGGCATAAACTAATGTTTGGTCAGTTTTTGAAGTACTGGGATGTCATTGATTTCAGACCACAAATCATTGATAATAGTTTATCATTGCGGTTGTAAGGGCACATGTTGCTTGCATGTGAATGGCCACCGTCCCCACCTTGTGGAAATAAGTGCACATAGAGAAAATATCCTTGACTTTTCTAATTTGATATGGATTTGAATGTTACAAATATTGATAGAAAAGAAGGCTTCCTGCCTTGTGTAGGGTACACTAGGTTGGTTATGGTGGGCATGGCATTTACTGGTAAGAGTTGATCGGAAAGGGTGCATGTGAGGGGGATAATAAATAGGTTTTATCAGGCATGAGAAAAATATGGTTCGGTGGACCTACTTAGTGGTCAAGGGAAACCTCAGGAACAATATAGAAGTGTGAAAAGGCTCATAAATAAATTTATTCTCTTCAATAAAAAAATGAAATTCATCATTTTGACAATTTTATACAATTAATTTTACGACCATCTATAAAGAGATAAATCAAAAAACTATAGTTAACCACTACGCTGAGGGCATTGTCTCAGTTTCATCAAAATTCGACTTTTATCCACTTCAGTAAGTCTGCGCCACAGTAACCAACTCAACCATATCCCAAGGATAATAATTTTATTCTCAACATATATATTTGTGTCCTATTGGTATGTACGTACTACAATATAGATTTCTAGAGGACAAGTCTATCATCAAATATTGAAGAACTTAATAAAAAAAGATATATTGAATAAAAATTAATTATTAGATTAGAATTTTTTTATAATATATCAATTGACAGTTTCTTTATTAATCTGTTAATTGATCAAACACCTTAACATCTCTATAAATTATATTTTTTATGGATAAATTATTAATCAAGAAGTTTTATTTCTTTACATCTTTTTTCTTCTTTAGTTCGGTTACCCTTCTCTAACATGGTATTAGAGCTACTATTTTTCTAATTATTTTTTTTCATCGTTCCATAGTAGTTTTTCTTCTATCATTGCTACAAGTGCACATATTATTTCTTCTCTTCCCTTATCGTCATTTTTCTTCTTATTCTCTTTTTTCTTTTATTTTTTCCTTTTACTTTTATTTTCAATGTCGAATACTCGTAATAGATGTCAAATTTGTCTCATAATTGGGCATATTGGTACTCAATGTCCTAAACGATTTGACACAAATTTTGTCGGTGGTTCACTACAAGAAAAATAGTCATAGACATCAGTTTTCCACCGGTGTCTATGAGAAAATCAACCGCTGTCTATGAAGGCGCTGTAAAAGGTCTGATATTTTAGACATCGATTTGTAATTGGTGTAGTATCAATTAACAACATCGGTTTTCGAATCGGTTATTTACTGATGTAGTATCACTCAACGACATCGATTTTGAAACGGTGTAAAACCGATGTAATATCTGTTTAACACCAATTTTAGCAATGGTTTTCGACCGATGTAATATCATTTAACGACAACACTTCCAAACCTATGTCATTGATGCTAAAACTATTGTAATAACACTTAACGACAACGCTTCCAAACCGATGTCATTGAATCTGAAACTGTTGTAATAACACTTATTTTTTTATGTTGTTTGTAAATTATGATCGAGCAAGAGTGACATCAATCTAATTCCCAATAGTACAAAATTATCATAATATTATAAATTCACCCAACAAATCATAAATAGAAAAGCACCGATGTATTTAATCACCTCAATATTTATAAATAACCAAAAGTAACCAACACAATTATTCTTCTTGCAACATATTACACATTCCATGAAAAAAGCTAATAGAGATACACATCAAGTCAATATCCACAAATTACATTCCCGTTGAAAAAATATACGAATGAGTTAGTTGTCAAATTAAATATGCAAAATGGAAGATATTGTATTATTACCATTGATGGAAGTGATTCCTTGTCGCCAACTCAAAAATTTTCAATTATATCTTTCATATATCGCATGATATAAAAACCACATTGCTCCGCATCCAGTTGTCGAGGAGCCTATGTTAGAAAAGAAATATTTAAATAACTCCTTCGAGGATAGTGAAACAGTTGCTAATCACAAGGACATACCTTGACAACTTCCCATGTTAGTTGTTTTTTCCCTTTCCTTCCCGCCTCCGCATTATACAATTTCAAGGCCCTTCATGCATATAAGAGTTTATTGTATTGCCACATCAAAATAAAATCATGTTTCAACAAAGGTAAGAAAATAACCTAAAAAACTTACATGTTGACCACATATTTCCAATCTTGATCATGAATGCAGTGTCTAAGCTAGAGGATCCAACAAATAAACAATCTCCTTTTCAACATTGAAGATAGTCAAAATCCAGTGAAAACTACTCAAAAAGATATAATTAGTGCATGCAATCAGACAAGTTCTCAAAACATGCAAGTGAGAGTGATATATAATGTTATTCTTACTCACCCAATATTGCATCGCACAACCACCAATTGGCCAGTTGAGGTACCAATTAGCCTACTGGTTAAGTAAGAAGTCCTTTTATTCAACTGTTCTTGGATGAAATCTTTATTCTGATTTCTTGATGGCACATACTCCACAGGCACTGGATCCACCAATCTGAAATCCTGCAGCAACATCTTTTCCTGCATCTTTCTATATAGATGTCTACAATTGGAAATTAACCCAAAAAATTAGGAAATCTAAATTAATGAAACACATAAATAAAGTCCAATATAATCGAAAGCATACCACATATACACAACTATGCAAGTGTCTATAATTGGCATCAATTCACAAAAAGGAATTATGTCATCGCAGTTAACATGGACTGTACGCCCCATGCCAAATACACCAGGGTCTAATTCCAAAATCACATGGATGATCCCTCAACTTTCACCTGGAACGTCAACTATGCATTGAAGAAGGTAACGGCAGAGCACGGAAATAATGGAGCTGGAATATCATCACGATCGTCAGATAGAGAAACCATGGGTATGCCTCAGCTTCCACCTGTAGCACCATTGCTTATTCAGGTGGATTAATTCGAGAAATAAAAGAAAGAAATGCTATCATTTATGAACTAAGGGTATGCCTAATAAAATTCCCTTGCAATGCAATTTAATGACCATCAAACAAGGTATATTGATGAGTGTATTTTGACAGCTATTGCGATGAGATTCATCTAAGTATTGTTTCAAATTAGGAGTACCTATATATAAGCCTCTGATGATCTGATGTGGCTTCATCAACTGAAGGAATTTCGCCATTAATTCTAGGAACATACTGAAAAGGCCAGGCTTCAATAAATATGAACGTTCATAACAAGTAAAAGACGAAAATGACAAGTCTTTTCCATGTAACAAGTGCTTGATTTCTTTGATGGAAAAATAACAAAATCTTAACAAATAACGAACAAAATCAATGAGTGGCAATCACTAGTGGTTTACTAGTGTCTTCATTCACAATCAACCGAGGATAGTGCACTGACTCAAATTTCAAATGCCATAGTGGCTAAACGATTGTAACTAAATATTAAGCAAATGCTATCTGAAGATCTTCGATTGAAAACTCATGTCAAACATTATTTTCACTGAAATTATGTTCAAGCATCATCTTAGTTGTTAATCGCTGTTTGTGTTTATTATTTAATAGACTACAAATTGAAAATTGATTTCTGCAATTGCATTTGTGAAATCACACCCTTGAATTCAGCAAGGATAAAAACAAACAATCATATGGTGCAGACTAGTGATTGTTATTCTAGGATTGATGCTTCTACAAATTTACTTAATAAATTATGTAACTTACAGGAATTGAGATCATTTGGTTCAACCTTTTACCAACTTCACCATCAATCTCCAAGTATTCATCAATTAATTCTAATGTCCATCGCTCCTCTTCATTAGAGTTCTCTCCAGGACTAGATCAATGAGTGGCACAGTAAACTTGATTTGTTCTTAGACGTGCTCGGCAGATGCTAAAGCCATCATCAATTCTCAGTTTCACTCAATTAAAAAACCTCAAACACACAAGTAGACACATCATCTTACCTCGGCTGCCGCTGCAAAGAATAGGCGCTGCGATTGACGGCCAGGCGGGTGGGCGGGTAGCGAACTCTGAAGGAGACCTCGGCAGCTGGGCGAGCACGGAGGAGTGACGGCCGACCGAGCGAGCACTGTTTGTCGGTCGGTGAGCGCGGAATCTCACGAAACCGCGTCGGCGAGCGAGCTGGGCGAGAGATCTAGGGCACTGATGAGTTGGGCGACAAGCGAGCTGGGCGGCGAGAGAGCTGTGTTGGTGCAAGATGCACTAAGATCTTGCCTAGAGTTTCGATGTTTGACAATACACCTAGGTCTGGTCAGTTTGACCAAGGGTTGATCCAAACAGGACTTGATGTTTGGATGTGTGGAAGTGAGTGAGAAAGATCTAGTCGGTTAGACTAGACAATGACTTGATGTTTGGATGTGTGGAAGTGAGTGAGAAAGATCTAGTCGGTTAGACTAGACAATGGAAGTCCTGGTGAGTGAAGCTGGGCAAGAGAAAGTCCTAGTTGTAGGCTAGGCAAAGGGAAAGTCCTGGTTTGGAGGATCAGGCAGAAGTCTTGGCAGAGTCAACGTGCACCAGGCAAGATCCGGACTTGGGTAGTTGCGGATGAAATGGACTTGGTCAGGAGGACCAAGTTGCAGAGAAGAATGGACTGATCAGGAGGATCAGTTGCGTTCAAGTCCTGGGGGGCAACGACAGAGCCGAGCACAAGTCCAACAAGTCTGGGTGACTTGGTTGGCACAAATTCTCCAGAATGGAGTGGGTTAGACTAACCCAGGATTTCGGGAGAAATCCGAAGTTAGACTCACAAGGTAAAGTTAGGTTTGCTTCTTTGTATACATGCTATGCTAACTTTTGTGCAGGAAGAAAAACAAATCAAAACAGGCCGAAAATTCAGATATTCGGGTCTGGAGTCGACTCAGATAGGTTCTGGAGTCGACTCCAGCCCAATCAGCACAGAACCGGAAGTCAGCGCGTCAAAAGTCGCCGCCAGCGAAGCTGGAGTCGACTCAGACGGCGATCTGAGTCGACCCAGGTCAAGGTTTTATCGTCTTCGCCGCCACCGCGACTGGAGTCGACTCAGAGCCAAGCCGGAGTCGACTCAGGAAGGATAAGCAGCGAAGCCGATAGAGTTTTATCCGCCACATCAGCTGGAGTCGACTCAGATAGGGTCTGGAGTCGACTCAGGCGGCCTATAAAAGCAGCCTTCGAGCAGCAGCCAAAATGCAACGATTCTAACATCCGTCATCCTACGAAAGCTGCCACCGAACGCGAACGAGACCAGGCACGTGCTACCGGGGAAGATCCAGGAGGAGTACGCGGTGCTCGGACTTCCGGATCGGCGGCAAACTGTTTGGTCTTTAATTTCTTACTTAGTCTTTCAATTATCAGTTATTTGTATTGCATGTTTGAACTGTAAGACGGGTTGCTCCGCCTCCGAACACGGTTCGGAAAGGAGACCACTAGTGGACGGACGCCTTCCGACTTAGGCCTTGGACGTACTAACCCTGGGGGGTTAGGAACCAAGTAAATCCCGCGTGTTCCCCTGCTTTGTTATTTAATATTTCCGCTGCTAAGTTTTTACAGTTAATCGAACGATTTCCGAAAAAGCGAAACGCGCTATTCACCCCCCCCTCTAGCGCGTACACGATCCTATGAAATAAACATTGGTTTCATGGCCAAGGCTTAATCACGTCACCACCACACACATCTCCACAGCCCTGTCCTGCTGCCTCCCATCTGCTCAGTACCTGTTAACTGGATCTGCAATATAAGGAAAGCATCTATAAGCATAAAGCTTAGTAAGTTCCTTTCCTACTCACAAAATCCATCGTTACATAACATCATAACATTAAAGCATAAAAGCATATTTCCTAAACATGCATCTTCAATCATTGGTTATTCACATCATATCATAAACATGAAATTCATTTCCTTTTTGAAAATATCTTAAACATAATAATCATCATCATCTTTGGGGATCCCTGGCTTGTACCCATTCATTTCTTTTGCGCGCATACATACCAAGTAGTACGAGGTAGCTAATCCCGACTACACGGTTACTAGGTCTTCTCAGATGTCCTTCAACCTAGGGGCAACTTTTGGAGCCCATCCCTGGAATCCCTTTCGGGTTCCGGTACAAGCCATTCATTCAAAGTAAAATACTTTTTATACTTTTTTTTTTTTTCATCATAACATGAATGTTCCATAACATCTTTCTTTCATTCATAGTGAACATTCACATCATACATTACATGAATTCGACATAAGGGATTATGAAACATCATATGTCTAATCATATTTTAAACCTTAACTTAGGTTTGGTTGTACTTCCTTCATAGGGGTTAGCTTCATTAAGCTTCATTCATCATAATTGACCAAACCAGAGGACTTATATCCCTGTAATCAATCACATGATCGATTGCTAGGCTTTAAATCGATCCACGGGTCCATTCTGTTCAAATTTATCGTCACAGTAGCCTCTGTAATCGATCAACCGATCGATTACAGAGGGTTAATCGATCAGGGGATCGATTCCCTCCTTATGGTGTCACAGTAGGCTTGGTAATCGATCAACCGATCGATTACAGCCTCGTAATCGATCAGATGATCGATTACCGACCCTTAATCGATCGGTGGATCGATCAAAAATCGCAGATTCCGTTCCTCTTTAAAGCGTGTAATCGATCAACCGATCGATTACACTCTCTGGTAATCGACCAACAGGTCGATTACCAGTGTTTCTGTTCTCGGTTAAGTTCTGTCTAACGAACAATTAAAACAATACAAACCCTATCTTAATTCTTTTGTTCTTGACGAATCCTAACATGAAAATTTCTAGGTTTTTACCACTTGGAATACATGGCATACATGAATGACACGAATTACATGACGGCTTTTGTTCTTAATGCCTGTTACAACCTAAATTAACCCTATACTGTAAAACTGGAAAACTGCATATCGAAATGACAACTAGTTAACCTACAATCATGCTGTAAACTTTAAATTATCATGCTCATCATTCAAACATTCCGAAGCAACTATTATATTGCAGGGAGGGGATACTTACCTAGTTCTCGAGTTCCTACGGTTTATACCAATCGACAAGGCCTCTCCTTTCTTCCTTCCTTGCAACGGGGACCTTCGGCACCTTCGGACAGGGCAGAGAACAGATCGGCGGCCAAAGGAGAAGAGAGCAGTGACGAAGGAAAAAAAAACTATTCTGTGCGAGGGGAAGGGTTTATAAAGAGGAGCGGGCGGTTATGATCGAGGCCACAACTCCCACGTCCTAGACCCACTACTGCCTCTCCGTTTGGTTTAATGAGAAATCCATAAATCCTCAGATTTAACAAGCATTGCCCTCATTCTTTTAACAAGAATCGCTTACTATCTCATATGGTTAGCTTGGCTTGCTACATATTGGAGGTCCAAGGGTCAATCCTTGGCCCCTCCACATTTCTTTTCTTTTTCTTTATTTTTATAGCAAAGCCCTTAAGCGTTAACCCATTAAAGCAACATTCTTAAAACATAATTATTCATTTCTTTTTATTATCATCAATCTATCATATACATAACTATTTATCTCGACTCCAGCGGACCTGGAGTCGACTCAGATCGACGAATTTTGCCGATCTGACGGTTTAATCATTTTTAATGTTAGTTTAATTTAGTTAATCGATTAGTTAATTAATTAATTTTAAAAAAATTATTTTAATTAATTTTTAAAGTTATTTAATTTTAAAAAATTATTTTAATTAATTTTAAAGTTATTTAATTTTAAAAAATTGTTTTAATTAATTTTAAAGTTATTTTAATTTTGAAAATTATTTTAATTAATTTTAAAGTTATTTTAATTTTGAAAAATTTTTTATTAATTTTAAAGTTATTTTAATTTTGAAAATTATTTTAATTAATTTTAAAGTTATTTAATTTTAAAAATTGTTTTAATTAATTTTAAAGTTAGTTAATTTTGAAAAATGTTTTAATTAATTTTAAAGTTATTTTAATTTTGAAAAATGTTTTAATTAATTTTAAAGTTATTTTAATTTTGAAAAATTGGTTTATTAATTTTTAAAGTTATTTTAATTTTGAAAATTATTTTAATTAATTTTAAAGTTATTTTAATTTTGAAAATTGTTTGTTGGGTTAATTTCAAAATATTTATTACCTATTCATCTCACTCGGTCTAAGTGGTCAATCAGTTAACCTATGAGTTGAGTGTGAGATGATTTCAATTTTATCTTTGTTTATTGTGAGAAGGTATCTATACTTGATCAACTTTGAGTTAGATTCAGGTTTAACCTTCAATCAATTAAGTACACATTTCAAGAACTGATTTCCAGGCCGTGGCGAGGCACAGAGGCCTTCTTGGTTATCGGAACAACGACCACTTTCTAAGACAAAATCAATTCAAGAAATTATGGACTTAACCAATTTATTGATAAACCTTGGTCTAACTAGTCTAGGATGTGGCGAGGTAGCTTCGGTCAGTTCGGTTCGACTCCGTGAATCAAGTCAGGTACTCCTTACCCTTCTTGACCACTTAATCTAGCCTCCCTGACATACTATCATCTCGCCCCACCCTGGTACTAGGTTGGCAAAGTTGATCAGGTAGTTGGTCCTTAACCTAACCTAATTTCTAATGCAGAAAAATAAATCTAAGTTATACAGGAAATCAAGCAATGTGATTTGGTTCCCCCGGGATCGTGCCCCTTGATTGGTCGAACCAAGTGGACCTGATCCTTGGGAATCAAAAATTGGTTCGGTCCGACTGGGTTAACCAGTCGGGACTTCGTAACCCACGCTCGGACTCGTGATCGATTTCTAAAAGGTACATTGTTATTTAATTTTAAATTTTTATTATTTAATTTATTAAAATTATTCAATGTTTGATAATTAAAAGGTACATTGTTATAATTAATTTTATTATTTAATTTCAAATTTTTATTATTTATTTTGTAAGAATTATTCAATGTATCATAATTAAAAGGTACATTGTTATAATTAATTTTATTATTTAATTTCAAATTTTTATTATTTATTTTATTTGGGTTATTTAATATTTCATAATTAAATGGTACATTATTATAATTAATTTTATTATTTAATTTTGAATTTTTATTATTTATTTTGTTTGGATTATTTAATATTTCATAATTAAATGGTACAGAATTATAATTAATTTTATTATTTAATTTTAAATTTTTTTTAATTTTAGGATTTATCTTATTAGAATTTGAATTTTTCTTATTAGCAAGATTATCTTGAATTTTTAATTTTGAATTATCAATAATAGAATTGGTTACAATTGAATTAGTTAAATTATTATTTAATTCAGATTTATTAATTACTTTATCTAAATTAGATGAATTTTCCTTATTTTTAGATCTAAGTTTGAATTTTTTAATTTATTGAATTTAGAATTATTCAAATTTAAATTATTTGAATCTTCAACCGAATTGTTCTGAGTCGGTGGCTCAGGGTTGACTTTCTCCTTGAGAAGTACTAACTCCTCTTGGAGCGATTCAACCAAGGCATCGGACTTAGCTAGTTTCTTACTTAAGCTAAGAATTATCGAAAATAACCTTTCTTGACTTACAGTGGAGTTCGGACCTTCGGAAATGGATACGGATCTATGGCTTTCGTCGTCCGAGTCGTAGTCGCTTTGGTTTGGTTCGTTCTGAGCCGGAAGAGCGAGGAAACTCGTCGTTGGTTCTTCGTCTTCTTTTGTCTCGGAGTCCGATGATTCTTATTGTTTTATCGGACTGTAAGACGGGTTTCTCCGCCTCCGAACGACGTTCGGAAAGGAGACCACTAGTGGACGGGCGCCTCCCGAATTAGGCCTTGGACGTACTAACCCTGGGGGGTTAGGAACCAAGTAAAAATCCACGTGTCCCCTGTGTATGTTTTCTAATATTCCGCTGCTGAGTTTTTGATAGAAACGAACGATTTTGAAAAAGCGACACGCGCTATTCACCCCCCCCCCTCTAGCGCGTACAAGATCCTACAATTGGTATCAGAGCCGGTGCGCTCTTGATTGGACTAACCGCCAAGGGAGCAAGACGGCAAAGATGGAGGGGGAGAAAGGTATGTTTTTAAAAGTTCATTTTAAATATCATATAATATGTTTTAAGTGCAGGGAGAGAGGGCACTACAAAAATAAGTGTCCTACTCGTAAGACTCGGACGGCACCACCGGCGGCAAAGGAGCAACCGATGCCAGGAGCCCGGAGAAACAAGGACCACATCAAATGCTTCAAGTGCCAGAAACACGGCCACTACAAGAACCGGTGCCCGGAGAGGAAGACGACGAAAAAGTCAGAATTAGGGGAAGCGATTCCGGTAAGTCAGTTAAATTATGAAAATACCCCTAGGTTGCATGCCCATGCTAGATCTACTTTTTCTGCAAATTTAGATAATTTTTCTGTAAATTTAGAAAATTTAGAAAAAGTTAATTTGAACAAATCAAATTTAGATAAATTTAAAAATTTAGATAAGTTAAAAAATTCTAATTTAGAAAATTTAGATAATTTGACAAATTCAAATTTGAACCATTCAAATTTGAAAAAGTCAAACTTGGATAAATTAGAAAATTTAAATTTAGATAAAAATTTGACTAATTCAAATTTGAACAATTCAAATTTGAAAAATTCAAACCTAGATAAGATAGATTTATCTAATTCAAATTTGAAAAAGTCAAATTTGGAAAAATTAGAAAATTTAAATAATTTGACTAAATCAAATTTGAATAATTCAAATTTGAAAAAGTCAGATCTAGAAATATTAGATAATAATTTAAATAATTCAAATTGGAAATTCTAAATTAAATAAATTAAAAAATTCAAATGTAGATCCTAAAAATAAGGAAAATTCATCTAATCTTAATAAATTAATTAAAAATTCTGAATTAAATAATAATTTAACTAATTCAAATCTAACCAATTCAAATATTAAAAATTCAAATGCAATTAATCTAAATTTACCTCAAATAAATAAAAACTTAGACCAAGTCTTTAACTCATTCAACCAAGATAAGGATTTAGTTAATGATTCAACTTTAAATAATTTAATAATTTTGAAAATTAATTCAATCAAACAAGATAAAATTAATAATCATCAAGATAAATTGAACAATTCAATTTTACCAAATAATTCAAAATTAAAAATTCAAGATAATTCTAATAATAAGAAAAATACAAACTTCAATAAGATAACTTCTAAAATAAATAATAACAAAATTAATTATAATTGTGTATCTTTTAATTATGAACATTGAATAACTCCACTGTAAGTCAAGAAAGGTTATTTTCAATAATAATTAGCTTAAGTAAGAAACTAGCTAAGTCCGATGACTTGGCTGAATCGCTCCAAGAGAAGTTAGGACTTCTCAAGGAGAAAGTCAACAAAAAAATTAAATTAAATTAAATTAAATTAAAATTAAAATTAAAAATTAAATTAAAATTAAATTAAAATTAAATTAAAATTAAATTAAATTAAAATTAAAAAAATTAAATTAAATTAAATTAAAATTAAATTAAATTAAATTAAATTAAATTAAATTAAAATTAAATTAAATTAAAATTAAATTAAAAAATTAAAAATTAAAATTAAAATTAAATTAAATTAAAAAAAATTAAATTAAATTAAATTAAATTAAAATTAAAAAATTAAATTAAAATTAAATTAAAATTAAAAAAAAATTTAAAAAAAAGCTAAATGAACCTAATTAATAATAAATTACCTTTAATTATAAAACTAAATTAAAATATTACCAAATGAAACAATAAAAATAAAACTCAAAGTGTGTCAAAGTGGGTTGACACATTCGCGGGTCCACACGAAATGTATCAAATCAAGAATTTGATACATTCTTAGAAATTAAAAATTATTGCGTGAATTGCTTGACTCATGCATACTTGCCATGACATGCATCTGCTTTATTTTAAATGCATATAACATGTCATGTCATCATGTTTACTTAACGCTTAATCTAGAACGGTTAGTTAAGGACACATGAATGGTTGATACTTGCCAACATAGTACCAGGGTGGGGCGAGATGATAGTACGTTAGGGAAGCTTGGTCTGGGTAGTCAAGTGGGGTAAGGAGTACCTTGCTTGGTCTGCTTAGTCAAGTGGAACTGACCGAAGCTACCTCGCCACATCCTAGACTAGTTAGACCAAGGTTTCTCAAGAAATTGGTTAAGGTCATAATTTCTTGAATCAGTTTTGTCTTAGAACGTGGTCGTTGTTCCGATACCCAAGAAGGCCACTGTGCCTCGCCACTGCCTGGAAACTGATTTTTGAAATGTGGACTTAATTGATTGACGGTTAAACCTGAATCTAACTCAAGGTCAAACATTTCATTAGAACTTAACTTAAAATTAATAAAGATAAAATTGACAACTCATCTCACATAACCCATAAGGTTACCCATGTATGCCATGTATTGCAACACTTAGTATGGGTGAGATGATAAGGACAATTAAAGTACAATGTTTTGAAAAATATTTTCAAAAATTATTATAAATATTTTTATAAAAACTATTTTTGAAAATTTGATATTTACATGAGATTCATGCTTGCTGAGTGTATCTATACTATAATCTTTCAAAACATTATATATTTGAAAATTGGTTGACCAACACTTAGACACAAACCTCTAGGTCAACACTAAGTCAAAACCCTAAGACACATAGGCAGAAAATCCTTGTGGTCAACAAGGATGTCCTAAGAGAGTGTCTAGTTCAGGGGGAGGTCATTCTTGAAAGATCTTATTTTTAAGACCTCTTAAAACTAAATATGAAAAAAAACTTTAAAAATTATTTTTGAAAAATCTTATTTTGAAAAATACTTTATAAATTGTTCTTTTAACTTGGAACAACCCCTAAGACACATAGGGAGATTGCTTGTAGTCAACAAGGAGCCCTAAGGGAGTGTCAGATTTAGGGGGAGTCCAAACTTAAAAGTTCAATTAAAAATTATATTTTAAAAATCTTAAGTTATTTGCTCTGGCTGATTTAAATTAACCTCTAAGACACTTAGGGAGTTTGCCTTGTGGTTAACAAGGAGCCCTATGGAAGTGTCAGATTTAGGGGGAGGTCCAAATCGAAAGAGTAAAATTAATTTAAAATTATTTTTCCTAAAATTATTTTTAAAATTATTATACATTATCTTTTTATTTTGGGTCAAACCCTAAGACACACAGGGAAGTTGCTTTGTGGTTAACAAAGAACCCTGAGGACGTGTCTGGTTCAGGGGGAGACTCTGAATTAAAAGGATAATAACTAGTTTTTCAAAAACCTACCTATTTTGAAAACACTCTTACAAAATTATTTGAAAATATCTTGAAAAATAATATTTCAAAAATTATTATTATACATTATTCTTTTGATTTAGGATCAAACCCTAAGACACACGGGGGAGTTTGCTTTGTGGTTAACAAAGGGCCCTGAGGACGTGTCTAGTTAAGGGGGAGATTCTAATTTAAAAAGGATAATAAATAGTTTTTCAAAAACTATCTATTTTAAAAATACTTTTAATGAAAATTATTTCAAAATTATTTCAAAAATTATTATCCATTATTCTTTTAATTTGAGTCAAACCCTTAGACACACAGGGAGATTGCTTTGTGGTCAACAAAGAGCCCTGAGGATGTGTCAGGTTAAGGGGGAGATTCTGACTAAAAGAATAATAACTAGTTTTTCAAAAATACCTATTTTGCAAAATACTTTTGAAAACTAATTTGAAAAATACCTTCAAAATCTATTTTGAAAATCAAAAATTATTTTAAAAAATTTATGTTTGCATAAAAAACTATTTTTTGAAAAATTAATTTAAAAACTTATAAAAATATTTATTTTAAAATAATTTTTTAAAATCTACTATGGTCTTTCAAGAATTGTCAAGACTTAGTTGTGACCATAGGGATACCATTATTGTTGGTGCAAGAGAGAATGGACTTATAAATGTTAAATCTTTTTGATGTGTGAAAAGGGGGAGAAGGGACCTTAAGTTAATAATATAGATTTCTCCCAGATAATTAAACCCTGACCTATATTAACTTAAGAAATTGTCAAACATCAAAAAGGGGGAGATTGTTGGTGCAAGATGCACTAAGATCTTGCCTAGAGTTTCGATGTTTGACAATACACCTAAGTCTGGTCAGTTTGACCAAGGGTTGACCCAAACAGGATCTGATGTTTGGATGTGTGGAAGTGAGTGAAGTCTAGTCAGATGACTAGCGAGAAGACCTAGTCGGTTAGACTAGGCAGTGGAAGTCCTAATCTGGAAGATTGGGCAAGGGAAGTCCTGGTGAGTGAAGCTGGGCAAGGGAAAGTCCTAGTTGTAGGCTAGGCAAAGGGAAGTCCTGGTTTGGAGGATCAGGCGGAAGTCTTGGCAGAGTCGAAGCACTAGGTGAAGTCTGGGCTGGTCTGGAGGACCGAGTCGCAGCAGAAGTCTGGGCTGGTCTGGGTGACCGAGTCGCAGCAGAAGTCTGGGCTGGTCTGGGTGACCGAGTCGCAGCAGAAGTCTGGGTTGGTTAGAGAGAACCGAACCGCAGCACAAATCCTAGGGGCTGAGGACAGAGCCGAGCAAAAGTCCAACAAGTCTGGAGGACTTGGTTGGCATAAATTCTCCTGAGTGGAGTGGGTAAGGGCGCGTTCCCGGAGTGGAACAGGAGGCGTCAGACTAACCTAGGATTTCGGTAGAAATCCGAAGTTAGACCCACAAGGTAAGGCTTAGGATTGTTTGTATACTTGCATGTTTGTCTTGCAGGAACCAGGAGATGGAAGCAAGATGGAGAAAACATAAGTGAAGCAAACAAAGTAAAGCCAAACCAACCAGTCCAGAGGATCCAGTCGACTGGGACTGGAACTGGAACCCAGTCGACTGAAGGGCCAGTCGACTGAAGGGTAAACAGTCGACTGTGGATAAACGAGCGGAAAGAAGTTCTATCTGCCACGTCGGCTGGAGTCGACTCAGATGGGGAGTTGAGTCGACTCAGGACCAGTATAAAAGAAGGTGAACGTGCACAATCAAATTCATTCATTCCAAAAAGTTCCCCTCTCAACCAGTGGTGCTATTTCTGAACGCGAACGGGGCCAACACTTGCAACCGGGGAAGATCCAGGAGGAGTGCGCGGCGCTCAGGACTTCCAGATCGGCGACCAAGAGTTTGATTCTTTTTATTGTCTTACTTTCTGTTTGTTATTTTATTATTATTATTTTATCGGACTGTAAGACGGGTTTCTCCGCCTCCGAACGACGTTCGGAAAGGAGACCACTAGTGGACGGGCGCCTCCCGAATTAGGCCTTGGACGTACTAACCCTGGGGGGTTAGGAACCAAGTAAAAATCCATGAGTCCCCTGCATATTATTTCTAATATCCGCTGCTGAGTATTTTGATAGAAAAACGAACGATTTCAAAAAAGCGACGACGCGCTATTCACCCCCCCTCTAGCGCGTACACGATCCTACAAATACTCACATTTAGATGACCTATCATCATGATTCATGTATCTTGTTTACTCATTTAGTGAATGATGAGATATATATGTGCCAAGTAGGAGAATGTTAGAAAGATTTTATTTTAATTATAAATTTTACCTTATTAAGTGACACATATTTATCAAGATTTTAATTATGTAATAAAAAGAGTTTTGATCATAGATTTTATCTTATTAGTAACACATATTTGTTAATATTTTAATTATGCATGATCTTTTATCTTAATTAAGTGATCATATATTATAAAATTTAAATGTGCATAATTAATCAAAATTTTACCTTAATATGCATATTATATCTTTTATTGAGTGCATGATTATTAATCCCAGTGAAGCCGAGACAATATCCATATCATATCTTTTATTGAGTGCATGATTATTTTTTTGTCATATTTGTCATCATCTTTAGATTGACTTAATGATGGTAATGAGTCTCTTATAAATAGTGGCCTTTAGGATCCCTAAACATATACACATTCAAGAATAATAATACCATCTGTAAAAGAGATTTAGAGTGTTTAGAAGATTTTAAAGCATTAAATAACAACAAAGTGGTGTTCAAGGTGTTCCTTAAAATATCAATGGTTGGAGGTATAACCTTGATGGTGATATACCGAGCATTGATAGGATGCTCATCAAGATCCAAACACATGTGTTTCAATTTGTGAGCACCTAAGATGTACATGCTTTCATGAACTAGTAACATTTATCTTATCCAAAATAAATAAATAAATAAAGTGAGAAAGAAGAGCAAGAAATGAGCTAGATTCAGTTGTTCCTACTCCCTCCCTTGAACAGCAATTAAATGATGTCACCTATTAATTCCATGATTAATTATATAATTAACTATTAATCTTTTCCCTAAACTTTTAGATTAATTAAGAGATTACACAAGGCCCATTGGCATCGCCAAAAACAAACCTGAATATAACATATCAAAGTATTTTTACAGGGATTTGTATCTTCCAAATCTTGTAAAAAGAAAAGCAAAAAAAAAATATTCATCAAATAGAATAAGATGATCCAAACCAGAAGTTTGCATAAACCAACTGGATACCACAAAATCGATGTAGAGCAAACACTAAGTGAAGCTGTAAATGGAGGAACGACTGTAGAAAGAGCTGGTGAGATCTCCATTGGCGGCTCTCTTCTTCCTGGAGAAGATTTCACCTACCAGTGGCACAATGGGCTTCTTCTTCTTCCGCAGCTTAATCTGTCTCCTCCTGCCAAACTGGTCTTCCATCTCGGCAATGCTTAAGGCTTCGCGCAAACTCGGTAAATACTCGAACCTTTCTTCTAAATTTGCTGCTCTGAGCTCTTGCCACTGGTCTACTGACAGAGCACTCTCTGTGGCTTCTAATTTGGAGCTTCTGTTTTGTAGTTGGCAACTGAGATTGGCAATTGCTTTGCTTGTTTCAGACTCCCTCTCCTTCATATGAATCAGCTCCCGCTTTATCTCCTCGACTTCGGCCTCCAATTTTCGCAGAAAGCCAAAGGCAGTCGTCTCCGAAGAACGGCAGGAATTCGGGGAGGAGGAAACACTGGAGTGGATTGGCTTTGAATGAATTGGTCTGGGAATGGAGTCCACTTTGGGCCTAATGTTGGCCTTATGAGAAGAAGCATTGCCGGTGAGAAAGTGTTGTTGTTGTTTGCCGAAGACAGCAACGGCCTCCTTGACCGATCGGAAGGGGCGAGCGGTGTCCACCTCCCCTTGCACCTTTGGAAGAGAGGATGCATGGCCATGGCCTTCCATTGTGTCTGCCATGAAATGAAGGTAGTTGTAGGAAGGCAGTGCACGCATGTGGTAGATATATACACAAGAAGCTTCTTACAAGAGTGATGATGATAATGTGCTTGATTGCTTTGCTTCTACTTCATTGTTGTAGCTGTAACATGCTGCCTCCATTGCAAGGGAAAGGTGATCTTTCCAACCTCCATGAGAATGAAGAGAAGCTTGTGGAGAAAGGACCTCTTTAGTGGGGTCCTGTTGTTGAAGAGCATGAGTAAGATAAAAATGTCTTTGAAATCAAACTGTGTTGCACTCTGAATTTATCCTATAGCTAAATCAGAAGAGAAGATCGTCAACTTCCTAATCTGATTAGTCAGTCTACTTTGATATGATTAGTCCAACGAAACCTAAATACCTGAATTATATTAAAAAAAACATGAGCCAAGATCAATCAAGGTTCATTTTCTTGCCGGATTAGATAACAAACTTGAAGTAGATGATCTTCCCAAATAACAAAATTTTAAGTAGATGATCTTCTAAAGAGCTATAGTTCATGTTTTGTAAAAAAAAAAAATTGTTCCAGACCCGAACAATACGATTTTAGTATCTTTTTATATATTTTTTAAAATATAATGTATATTAATTATTATTATTTTTGGTTAAGATTTGATTTCTATAAATACTCATTATTGATTTTATATTAAACATCACTCAATAATAAATTTTATGTTAATTAATAATACTAATAGTTAATTTAGATGATTATACATAATAAGAATTTAATAATTATATAATTTTTAAACTATTTAAATAGTAAATTATATGTATAAATGGTATAACAATTAACTATAATAATTTTTAAAATTATTTAAGCAATAAATTATAAATAATTAATAATTAACTAATAGATGTATACATGAATTATATATAACAATTATATTAATATGACATTCTTACATTATTAATAACTGTTTCAATTTTCCTTGGTTTCAGTCCTTTTAGTTAAGACTTGTAGATATGATTGAGTTGGAAGAGAGAGTTTCTTGTATAAACACTTCCAACTGAGTTCATGGTCAGAAGTACTCAACTTTATGTTATATTCAAAAGCAGGATCCGATCGAGTGTTCCCTTCCTTATGTCAAGTCTTTTTTCCTGTGTTTTATTCGCTATAAGGACAAAGGGGACTTCAAACTAACTCATAAGCAAGAGATAGATAACAGGATAACAAAGTAGACAGATAAATAACAAATGAAGGAGGGATTGGAGATGGAACAAAATGGTAAGGAGGTAGCCAAATTATCCAGTTGCAGCTTAAGCTGCAAATGCACAAGTCAAAAGTGTTACCATAAGGCGTTCATACAACGCGGCTACATGATACAGATTCATTTGATCCAGCAGGATCAATCACTCAAATAATTTTTTTAAAAAAATATTACAAATGCATTAACATCTGCAACATCGAATGCAAAATATTTGGAAAGAAAAATATTCTATGCTATTGGAAATGTTTTTCAATAGAGAATTAATCTTTACCAAGAGACAAGGAACTTCGATGTATAATGACACACAACCTGAACTGCCCGGCTATTTATGGTTGTCCATTATGTCTTCAGATACCATACAGCTTGAATATTCATTCTATTGAATAGCAGTTCGATCAGTCTCTTCTCAGGGTAGCAAGGCCAATATTGGAAGCTCACCTTCAGTAAAACCCATCCAAGGCAATGGATTAATACAACTAATTCAGGTTTTGCTTGTCCAATGTCTCTTCACCTTCAGTTGGAATTCTAAGATTATCATACTCTCTCAATATATCTGAGGTGAAGCTCCCAAGTGCCATGAATAATGGAGTCAAACCACTTTGCAAAGTTCTGGAAGAAACCTTTTTAATTTGATTTGAAATCTCCTTATGCTTAAGAATTTTCTCATCCAATCTCTTTCTCACAAAGTCCAATTTGGCTGTTCCATAATTGTGGTGCTGCAGACCATCTTCACTTACCGATTCAATCTCCAAATGCCCACTCATGCCTTTCTCCATGAAATTGACTATCTTTTTATCATAAAGTTGTGACATATACTCTGCCTCTAGTCTTTGCCGTTCTTCCTCTCTTTGAGTCAGCGAAAGAGAGTGAAGAATCCTCATAAAAGTATCCATAGCTTCAATGACTTGTTTTCCTGAAATATGTGTGTTTGCATGGTACCAATCATTGGAGAGGACAAATACAGATGGAGCTCCAATCTTACCAGGAGAGAAAGGAGCAACTCCGTCAGGTGTCTGCTCAACTTCATGAGGCAACCAGCTAATTAACCACCTATTCAAGGCCTCGACATATGATTTCTGAACAAAAATCCAGTCAATGAAGCATCGATACCAGTTTATCAGCTCCAGCTGCAATTCCTTAGTTGCTTTGGCGACTGATTCTCTTTGGTTTCCGATACTTGCCACCAGTTTGTGGACTTTGCTATTAACTATAGCCTTCAACTGTTTCTGATGGCAATCCAGAACACTCTGCCACATTCTTCTAAGTCTAAGTGAAATTTAAAAACAATTGTCAGTGTGCGTTAGGTAATGATAGTAGAACCATAAATGTTCCTCATTGAACAAATCTCAGAGAGGCCCTACAATAAATCAAATTTGGATAAAGCACCATTATGAAGTCTTTCTCATAAAGAGTGTCAACTAAATCAGTGACAGGGAAAAAATGTTTGTCGTCAGCTGGGATTAAAACACAGACCACAGATCTAGAGGGTCCTTTTTTTTTTACAAATTGAAGTCTGAAGAATAGATGGATTAAAGCCTACTTCTAAGGTTGCATCTGCAGAAGTGACAAATTTCAGCAGTATCAATTAAAGTTCACTTTAGATGCTGGTTACACTTGAAGTCGATCCATCTATCATCTCTAGGATTTCTACTGTAACTTGTGGTCAATGCACGGACAAGATCTGTGAAATTGACTGTTTACCTCAAATAGTTAAAACTAGCATGGCGTGATGGTAACAAAATTTTGATCAAGATATGTTGAATAAAACCTCTGGAAACTGTCCTAAGGTGACATGTGCTGATTAAGAAATCAGGAAAGCTGTTACTCTTTCTCTTTTAATTTGAAGGGAACATTTTCTGATGTCGAATCATCTACCAGCTTAGAATGGTAGTTTACAGAAATCCAATATTGTCAATATAAAGGCAAGTAGACTTTCTAAAAAGCCACGGGTACCTTGTGAAGATGCATCAATTAATTCAATGGAACTAAATTGCCAATTAATAATAAGAAATGAGTAACAAAAAGAATCAAAGCAAAACTGGAGACATACCCTTGTACTAATTCAGCAAGTAGGGGTTGCAGTTCTTCATCTCTGATCTTGTGCATCCTGTTTGAAATGGATTTGATAGATCTAACAACGACACTGATTTCTGTTTGCAGTTTTCTGACTGAAATTTGTGTTATTTCAATCTTAGAGGAGTCTGCCCCACTATCACTCAAAGCTTTCAGTTGTCTGTATCTCTTTTGATAGATGATTCGAAGTTTTTCTTCGTCCTAGAACAATCACCAAGGAAATTTAATAGAGATGCCTATAAAGAGGATGGTGAAGCAGTCCATAAAGAGGGATGGTGAAGCAACAAGAAAAACAAGAGCTAATTAACCATTAGCTGAACTTTAAATTAACTATTTGCTGATGTAGAAGAAGATTAACTAAAAACCAGCAACTACTGGGTTCAATAGTCACCCATCATTCAGACTAGTCAGGCAACTGCTGAAGGTCTCATACCATGTTTTGGGGGCAGCATATCAAGGTTAATGATTTAGTGAAATGATTGAAATGCATTATAACCAACCATACAAATGTACAAGCATTTTCTATGCACAACCTAAATACAAAGACATTAGAAATCAATTACTCAAATAACTTACTGAAAGTTCTAATATTTGGGGGAAAATGAACACAGCTCTTACATCTGAGAAACAAATTCATCTCAAGGTCATAAACAGAAGATAGTTTGCCAAATGTGCTAAATGAGTAAAAAGGAGAGTCTATAGACTTTCCCAAAGGTAATAAAGAATCAATAAAGTCTGGAGTAAACATACACCAGCACCCATAGATCTTTAACATGAATGTTTTATTTTTATAATAAAGGTGCATTAGAAGAGTTACAAATACCAATAGCAACAACGTGATATATGTAAAAACTCCTAAGACCACATAATTATTGCATTGGAATCATTTTCAAACAGGATGCACAAGAGATACCAATAAATCAAAATCACCACATGAAACAAATCTGCACCAGCCTACTGAGGAGCTCACCTTATTCATATGGTTATATACTGATTAGAGACCACTTTATCAAGTTGTATTATCTAGTGAAAAAGTGACCTCTTGTTGCTATCACTCGATGTTATAAATTCAATTTGTTGTACATTACGCCTTTCTTTTTCCCTTGCATATATAAGCAAACATATTTCAGTTCAATGGTAAGTGATTTAGTCACATTGCTTTCCCTGTTTCAGTTTTGATGGTTAGCTGAATAGTCAAACTGCTTTCCCTTTAAATTCTTTGGCTCTGCCTTTTTTTTTTTTTTTTTTTTGCCTATTGACCAACATACATGGTAAACTAGCACAAGCCAAAAGGGACATGAAAACATCACTACATTCATAAATACTAATGCCTTGCATCTTCTATTGGTATTTCTTATCATCACTCACTTATCTTAATTGTTTAAAAAGTGGGTGATAGTATCTTTTGCTTGTAAGCAGACATGTTATGAAGGTATTTAATGATAGCATTTACAATTGAAGTTGATTTCTCACTTCTGACAATTTTAGATCTTCTCAAAATGTATCCCCAACATGCACAATAAGTTAAAAGAAGGAAAATTTTTACCTCTAGTAGCTCTTTTGCAAATTCACCCTAAAATTTTAAAATCATCAAAATATCCCCAAAGTTCTCGAGCTCTTATTGCTTACCCCTAACAAAACCATCAATGTTGGTTCCAAGTCTGAATGAAAAGGTTAAGGTTTATGTTAGTACTAGATAGTGAGTATTAAATTTATATAAAGCTACGAATATGAATCTTAATTTTCATAAGCTACCTTGTCATCTACTAGTGATATAGCCTTGTATTCATGAGGTTGACCCCAATTAGTTAGGAATAAACACAACTCAGTGATCATCATCACTCACTTTGTATAATGGCAGAAAAATTTCAACTCTAATGCAATAATGTCTGTCAAGTGTAATAACCATATTAAACACAGGAAGGGGTTTAAATGATAAGACTGAAAATTCTATGAGGGCATTTTGATGGTTTTAAAACTCAAAGAGCACTTCAAAAAAAGAGATAAATTCAGTGAAATGAAATTTTTACTTAAAAAAATCTAGTCCTGAAAGTATCACGATATTCTACCCACAACAAACTTCCTATTTTCTTGCAAATTAGTGAAGTTAATTTGTTTATTCTCCCAAATGATATTGGATTGCTCGACACAAAATTGATGACTCTATTGAGTTGAACTAATTTGCCACTCCCTTTTGGAATCTTTCCTCAAAATACGCTTTCCTGTCATACCTTTATTTCCTTATAGAGTTTTTCCTCCAAGAGATATAGCTTCTCAAGAGTAGATGAAAGGTTCCCTGACTTTGTAATAACATCAACAGTATGACTGTTTTCCCCTGCTTTTCCATTAACTGTACTTGTATTTGCTTCTGGCAGTGGGTTAAAATAAAGCGAAGATGTCAAAAATGAAACAGCTATCGGATCCAAAATTCTGGATGAAATATCTGCAAAAAAGCATTTTCTAGATTATGCAGATTGACAGAGAATTATGCTCCCTGCTATAATAGTTGTACATGGACAGAGCTATAAGAGTAATCCAATTTTGTAAGTATGAAGTGCATAACAAAGTAAGCATAGCAGAGGGATAACAAAAATTATAAAGAATAGTGAAAAAAAGAGTCATTTAATGAAGAACACTAAGATCGTTAATAATTAAGAAATTAACTCTTAGAAATATAAACCAACCCAACCAAAAGAAACAAAGAAGTCTTTACGTAGAGGTACTAAATATACTACCCAACAATTGATTATTGAAACTGGTAATACTCCCTTGAACTATTTCGAGAAATGCTTCCTCTTGTCATTATCTAACACTACAACTTGTAACTCAGTTAAAAGGGTATAGCATAACCAGGAATGTGAAAAACAGAATGTTTTCTCTAAATCCATACCTTTAGATCAGGTTCTGGAAATACCTATAAGGAGGCACTTGGTGGAACTTCTTTTGTTATACCATTAAGAGTAGCTTATCCATTTGTTCCTTTAGATTTCTATTAGTTTTATTATACTGCACATAACCCAATTATGCCTTTTAAAATTAGGTTTTAAATCATAAAGTTTCAAATGCTTCAAAAATTTAAATTTTATGTTTATGAATGTTGCAAATTTTTATTGTAAAGTAATCAAAACTAAAGCAGGGATATTTTATTAGGATAAGTTAGTTTAGGATTAGTCATCTAATTAGCATGTAATTAGACAATAGGTTACATTTTAGAAGTATGTCTTTTTTTCTTTCTATAAAAAGGATTCTCAAACCTCTGAAACCCTCATGTAAAATAATTCTTTGATACTAATCTTATGAGTTTACTTCTTTTTGTTGGAGATTAATTTCTCTGTGAAAACGATAACCCATACTTCATCAATTGGTATCAATGTCATATTCCTTCCATACTCCTATAAACCTCGTTCACCTATGTGTACCCCCCTACATGCCTTCAGCAACACTTCAACCATTGTCTCGTGACTAATTCCCTTTCCATAAAATCCTCTATCTTCCATCATCAAGTGGTATAGAAGAAGAAAAAGAGTAGAAAAAGAAGGCCCAGGAACTAATTCACCATAGTATGGCTGACTGGTGATTACTAGCAATTCCAACTCCATGCAGGCGAGTTGCAGCCTACAATCCCTTCACCATTCAACCATAGAACCAATTGTGACTTTCAATTGTAGGCGAGTGTATCTACTTACGGATACACTATGCTCTTATTCCCTTTCAATTGTGACCCTGTCGCTTGTGTGCTTCTGTGAGATCTCAGCTCTTACAATGACGACTTTCTCTTCCTCCAATCTACCCCATTGCCTCCAATAGAAGACGACGCAAGAAGGAAGCCTTCTTCTTTTGATCCACCTCAATGTTGTCCTTACTTGAGTCATGCAACCCACCACAAGCACCAAACAGATCAGCCACATCCAGGCAGACACACAAGATCTTTGAGCAATAATAGCTTGTTTCCCCATGACGAATCAAGCCACAAGGAAGCCCTATAAAAAGACGAAATCCTTTTGGTGGACATAGCCATGAAGAACTCTAGAACCCCTTTATAGTCCGAGCATTGGCTCCCTGTGTGAATTCAACACATACACCAGCATCCTCCCCAACACTCATCGCATCCTCCCCAACACTTGTCAGATCTACCAATCATCACTTATTTATGCACCTTCTCCTGCTCCAAGCCATCTGCAGACCGCTCACCACTTATCCCTCACACTACCTCAAACCAAAAGGCAAAACATTGCAAAGCTCTCCCTCTCATTGTCATGCTTCCCCTTTTGTCGCATCATCATGCCTAGGTTTTCCGGCCCAGTGTCATAAAAAAGAAAGTGAATAGAGTAGTCATGATTGGTTACCCAACTAGTTCCTATGAGGAAGAAAGTAGAGAACAATTACTTCCTTGTAGCCGAGGGCCTTTGCTTGTTTTAAAAAGAGGAGAATGGTTAAAAGGTGGTCATGCTCCTTTGGAATTCAATCTAAATTTTGGATATGGTCCAAGCCCTTTTGCAAGAAAGGAAGCTTAAGATTTGTTACAAAGATGATTTTATTTTTGGGCAAAAATCAAAAGGCACCCCTTACTTTAGTTTTCATCAAAAGGAGACTCCTTTTTCAAAAGACATCAAAAGAGCATCCTAACATATTTCTCATCCAAAAATTCCCTTCTTTCAATAATATTGTAGCACATAATTATTAAAGGCGCTCGCCTAGGTGCGCCTAGGCACAAGGTGCAACCAGGCGAGCCTCTTGTGCTTGTGTGCCTTAAGTATGCACCTTATGAGAGGATGAAGAAATTAGTCTTGAGGAAACCGATGAAGATTCAACTATACAAATCTGAAATATCTGGTGATGATGATAATGATATGATTGAGGAAAATGATGAAGATTTTGATGATTTAGATATTTAAAATCTTTTTTTTAATTTAAATATATGCATAACGTATTTATTTGCTAGTGAATTTTATATTTACATTATTGTTTAATATTTTATGGACTATAGTTTTGTTAGTGAAATATTTTGGTAGAAATTTTCTATATATATTTGAATTGTAAAAATTTATACCCAAAGCACCTTATTTCGATAAGGCATGCGCCTCACCTTGCGCGTGCGCCTCATGCCCCATAGCACCTATGCGTTTTTGGGCACCTCACTCCTTAAATAACTATGTTATAGCAACTACGACCATAGCTGCTAGAGGATAGAGTAAAACTGCTCTTAGTCAGAATTATAACACATGGAACACTCTTATATCAAAATACTTGGTCATAGATGCTACAACAATGTTAAATCAAATTTAATCAAGCTTGAGAAATTTTAATCAAGCTTGAGTAATTTTGACCAAGTTGATAAAGAGTATTTTGATAAAGCAATGCTACATCTATTATAATTTTGACCAAGTTAGAACAATTTTATTATGATCATAGCTATTACAACAGGCTCCATATTGTAGCAACTATGTCCATAATAGCTATAAATTGTAACACTTATGATGATAGCTACTGCAATAGTGTCGAAGCGATTTTGACCGAGTTGGAACCATTTTGATCAAGTTTGAATAATTTTGACTAAGTTGATAAATGATATAAAATATAAAAGTGCTCTATGTAGTAATTTTGACTAACTTGAACCGATTTATGACCATAGCTGCTACAAAATGTTGGAATAAGGGTATTTTCGAGGTGGAAAATATGATGTGTCATTCTTTTGATATTTTTTAACAAAGGGGTGTCCTCTTGACAAAAACGATAATAAAGGATGCCCTTTTGATTTTTTCCTTTTATTTAAGTAGATTCTTGTTTTGAGAGGGAAGGATAAGTCTACACAACTAAGGTGGTGAATAGACGATTTGCCCTAATAAAGGAAAGATAGCAACTCAATGTCACCCTAAGAATATACAAATCAACCACAAGGAGAGAAGACTAGACATATACAAAACCTACAAAGAGTATTTGCTTAAAAAAAAGAGAAGAACTTGCAGAGATCATATAGAATGTATGTTTAGGCAAAGGACCCTCAAGGGGCTATTTATAGATGGTTTCCAATGATTAAAATTTGAATTAGATCTTATCCACAACCTTTTCAAGATTTGACAATTGAATCAAACCTAATTTGCAACCTTTGGCAGGCTAAGGAAAATTGTATAATCAAACAAAGCATCTTTTGATTGATTAATGATTAACTATCACACACACAATCATTTAGGTAATGTTATCCATCTATTTAATCAACCAATAGTGCTTGGTGAACCAAATCAATCTATTTAGTTGACTTATGGTGATAGTAACCAATGATACTTTTTTTGGCTTTCTGAGTATCTCACTTCTGCTTTGGCTTATATTTATACATTGAAGTATAACAATTCACTTAAACATGTACCTCAACCATCAAAATCCCCTAAGGAACTAAGAATCTCTTGAAAGATAAAAAATGTGCAAAAAAGGTTGAACCCCATCTCAACTAATAAGCTCCCCCTAACCCCCTACCCCTCAAGGTATCCAACAACTTTATCTCACCTTTTGAGTCTCACCTTTTGAGCTGAGGATTACTTTATTGCCCCCTCAATCTAAGTATTTGTGAACCACCATGCCCTCAAGACAAGGAAGATCCTCCTAATTAAGGCATCTAATGACTAGATCATGCCTCTCAAATCAAGGCATCCAATGACCCTTTGGGTTAAGCAAACTAAGAGTACATTGCGTATTTGGATTAAGCAAACTAAAAGTCTCATGTACACAAACATAAACAATATGCATGAACAACAAATAACTATCATGTATACAACAAATAACCATTATGCATGAACAAGATATCATATAGAAGATCAATACTCTCACAAGTACAAATATTCAATATTCTCCCCTTTATATTTTTATTTTGTCAAATACCCTCAAATTAAAAGGATAACTTGTACATAAAATTCTCTCGCCCTTTGGCAAGCATAAAATAAACTTTATTATTAGCATCATCAAATAATTTTTAGACAAAAACTCAATTGTTGATTTTTTTTTTATAAAGAGATTTTTAATCAAGATATTGTGACTAAGTGCACACATCAACACGCTAGTTTTCCTCATGATTGACCATAGAATGCATTATATTTGTGAACTTAAGTACCATCTTTTCATTCCACTCTCATTCTTTTGTTCCTTAACACATAGACAAGGTATTTCCTATGCTCTTTAATGGAACATGAGTTCCCTCACCTAAAATTATCATGTAGATGATCTATATGAAGTTTTTCTAGGTTTAAACAAAGTACCAATAAAGCAAAAACTTTTGTTTCAACTAAACTCTTCTAAGTATACTAGATTCATGCTTAGATAAAGGTTTAGTAAAGATATCTACAAGATTAGCTTTTGAATTAACATGATTTAAAACCTATCTCCTTGACTTAGATGTCTAATGAGATGATGGTTTATTTTAATATGTTTAATCCTAAAATGAAGATTGAGGTTTAGTTAAACTAATAATGCTTTTATTATCACATAAAACTAAATATTCTTATAATCAAAATTGAAAACTTGAAATGTGCACATATTTATGTTTTAAAAAAAAGTCAAAGAGACATGACTAAAATCATCAATTATGAAGGATATTTTTGTTGTCCCCCACCCACTCAATGGAAACGAATCGATGAGAGTCAAGCAAATTTAGATATATTAGTTGTAAGGGTTTAGAGGTATTTAGGTACTCATTACTTTAAACGAGAGTTTTATCTATTACCTTTTTAATATGCATCGCATAGTTTATCTTTGACAAATGTGATCTTAGGTAGTCCTCTCACCAATTTGTCTTTAGATAAACTTATCCTTCGATGCATAGCTAGGCTTCTTCCCAAGGATTTGTGCTTGATTGTTGGGAACTTAGTTGAGTCTCTAGTCATATGTTTTGAGCATTGATATACCATTCTTCGCTAGCAAACTCACACTTCGTGCATATCTAATAAGAAATGAAAGAATTTGGTACCCAAAGTTGATTGGATCTAATAGGATTAAGCAAATATTAAGCAGGATTATAAGCTTTAGTTATGACTATAGTTTTAGTTTTCGTGCTTTTAGTTGCATTTTTTGTACATGAATGGTCCATATTGTCCATTTTTATCATTTCTAGTTTATATGTGTTGTATAGCCTAGATCTTTTTTGTTTGAATTTGTATCCTAAACCCTAGAAATCACCCTTTGGCTTCCAAGCAACATATTCAAATGTTTGGATCCAATCATGAAATTTTCTAATGTTGTGGATAAGTTATTGTGATTTGAAGTCCTCAATTTCCTTCTCAAGTTTTTCAACTTGAAATAGATCATGAATTTTGCCTTCAAAAGTTTAGAAGGTAGAGTGGGTGGAAACAATGCAATTTACTGCAATAAAATTAAATCATCTAGTCTCACTTTAGCTAAGGATCTAGTGAGATGACTAATTACCGCAAGTAGGTCATTGTAGGTTAGGTTCCTTACCTATATTTTGAGTTACTCTGCCTCATTTGGAGCCTCCTTTTCATTTTCCTTTTGCTCCTTGTTGTAGGTAGTCATCAATGCTCTATGCTTGTAGAGGTTTGGAGAAGTATCTTCTTCTTATGAATCTTTGTCATTGTAGGTTATTGTGAGCGCTTTCTTCTTCTCTATTTACTCAGTGAGCAATTGAAATGCTTTCTTCTTTGATGCTCTTAGTTTTTCTTCTTTTATTACAAATGCTATCCCTTTTGGTCTCTTTATGATCGGTATACTTACCTTTGTGGAGTTGACAACAACAACAACAACCACTACCAACCCTTTATCACACTGAGTGAGGTCGACTATATGGATCCTCTTATCCTATTTAGCTCGATCTCCTATTGTATTATCATCTATGTTTAAATGAACTTTATCTTATTACTGTTGCTAATCAAGTTTTCTTTGGTATCTCTTCTTCGATTAATGTAGGTATTTGTCATGGTCTCACATCACCTAACGAGGGCATTTATTGGTCATCTAAGTACATGTTCGTACCATCTTAAACACGTCTCAGAATTTTTTCTCAATAGGCACAATCCCAACTTTTTCTCTAATATTTTTATTTTTTATCCTATCTATCCTCATATGTTCACACATTCATCTTAACATACTCATCTCTATTATTCTCATCTTCTACTCATGTACTCGATTTATACCCAATATTCAGCTCCATATAATATAATAGGTCTAATTGTTATTTTGTAAAACTTCCTTTTAAGCTTTAGAGGTACTTTATTATCATAAAAAACAACAAACGTCATGGTTTAAAATCTCGTACTATGACAAGTGACGATAGATTACCGAACCTCGATAGTTCTCAGTACCAAGACTTGTGTCATTATATCAATTATGTCGATAAGTATTATTTTATGTCAACGCTCGACACCTTATACTAAAATTGAGATACTGTTATTTTTTTAGTTTGCCTCCATATAAGATAATGTCAAAATCATAGCACTCCAGATGAAAAACAAATATTAAATTTAACTATATAGTTGGTTACCTTTTTCTTCATCTTTTTCCTGCTTCCACTTCCAATTTACTACCGACACCATAAATTGGAACATTACCATGATGCCAAAATAGTATTAGTTTCAATCATAGACTGAAACACTGGCACAACTCAAGAACTTGAACCTGACACCCTCTTCTATTTCAACTATCTTTCTTGTATCATGTAAATCATCTCTTTCAATATCTTTATCCTTTTACAAAAACAATGTTAAATATTGAAAACTAACAGTTATAGTTGACTCGTCATTTCCTATCTTAACAATTATGCTACATTGTCTTCCTTAGATTTTTTGACATAGAGCAGACATCCACTATTGATGTTCATTGAGTGCTTTTAGGAAAGCCATTGAGAGCAAATCAAACTTAATCTCTGTTGGATATTAGTTCTCCAATAGCTACCAATCCAATTATGATTTCTTTATACCACTCGTGCATTTATGCAATTGTTTCATTGTTCCTTTTGAATGTTGTCATTTGTGTTCTTAGCGGATCTTGTTTTGTGAGCTTAGATTCTAAAAACCCTTCATGCAATTCAACAAGTTTAGTTCATAATTTTTAGCATCTTTATAGTTACTACCTTGCTGAATTCTTCTTTAGGTAGACCGCGTTGGAGGGTTTACATCGCTCTTCCATCTGTCGTAGACTTCTTTCTTTGATCATGAGTCCATTTATTCTTATTCATCTTGTTTCCACTCGCATCTAGGGTTCACTAAAACCCTTGCTCAAGTGCAATCATTATCTCGAAGTAACGTGAGAAGAAAATGTGCATCTTTATTTTCCAATGATTGACGTCAATTCCATCAAAGAAGGGTGGTTGTGAGATGGAGATATTCTTATAGTTGATGATCATTCTTCTCAAGGATATTAATTGGATACTAAGTACTCACTTTGATAAAAATTGTAGGGTTAAAAAGACCAAATAGAGAGGGGTGAATAGATGGTTTACTAAATTCTCACAAAATCACTTATTTGAGATAAACATTAGTGCAAATGAATCAAGCCTACTCACGAGCTTTTTGAGTCGGCTCAAAGAATATTTGCTTCGAATTTGAAATTATTGAATTTGAGTCGAACTCAAACATATATAATAATTTTTTCAAGCCAAATTCGAACCTATAATATGCTCAAATTAAGATTCAAAGAACTCAAACTGAATTCAAATTTAAGACAAAATTCGAGCTATAATTCAATTCTACTTGAATTAAGATTCGAACAACTCGAACTGAACTCGAGCTCATATTTCATTTCGAATCAAGCTCAAGCCAAAATTATTTATATTTTTGAACTTTGAATCAAATTTGAATATCCCATATATTTTTCAAGGTCGAACTGGAATATCAACATTTTCATACTATTCAACTTGATTCGCTTCATCGCACCGTTATTCGAGGGTATAAAAAATTTTGCAATAGGAAATAAAAATTTGTGATAAAAAATATTAATGTGCTTGCGCTGAGAAGTCTTAATGTAATTGCGCCAATAGAATTAAAGTAATTGCATCAAGTTAATTGCTACAATAAAAGTTAAAAGCAACGAGAATAACCAAGACAAAAAAAAATGTTAACACACTCTTTTAACATGGTTAGGAAACTCCTACTCCACCGCCCACATCACTCTAGTGCAAATATATGAGGATGTATAGAAGAATACTTTAACCAACCAAAGCAATGGAAGACTAACCTTGAAACCTTCCACTTTGTGAATGGTAAGGCAACTTATCCACCTCAAGCATCCTAGCTACCTCCTCACCACAATCAGCAGCTGAATTGAAATGCTCCCTTAACTCCCTTACAACATCTCTTGAATCCCTTGTAGCATGAAGGAAAAATGGCAGCCCAGTACTTGCAGAAGATGATGATTTCCCACCACTTAGCACACTTTCCTTTGTTGCATAGGACTTTTTATCAATTACCTCCATCCTCTTTTTTGGGTCTTTCACTTCACCATTTTTCTGGTTACCATATGCCCCACTATTCATTCGCCCTTTTTCTGCTAACCAGATAGTATCCATCTTCTCATCCTTTGTTTCTGCATTCTTTGTAGGCACAGCTTCCATATTCCCAATGCTAGATTCTTTGCCTCCCATCTCTCCACCACTAGATTGTTTGCCTCCAAAATCTTTGTTATCAATGTTCTCCTTCATTACATTTGCATTCTCCTTCATCACTCTCTTCTTTGGTTCAGCATCCAATTCAAATTCAAGATCAGGGATTCCTTCTTGCTTCCTTACTTCACTTAAATCAGGACTACTCGTGATGAAACCCCTGTGAAGATTAGCCTGCGAATAATGAGGCAAGAAATGTTCATAACTAGCAAAAGGATCGAAAAACTCCCAGGAAGAGGCTTTGGCAGGAGAGGGCGGAGGGGGGGTTGCAGGAGCCACCATGGAACCGGAAGGACCAAACTTTTCGTCTATAGCTGGAGTCCCAGGAACCACCGGAACGCCATAAGGAGGATAAACATAGTCATATTCATGGCTATTGTTGGGAGACTTTGACCAGAGTGTGGGCAATGGTTCCTGGTAGATTGGTTGAGGCATTTCGATGGACGACTTCAGAAATGAGGAATGAGGGCTTGAAAAGGAGATATGCCGATGCAGCGTAGCTGATGCATCCTTTCCGTCGGGTACGCTTATCCGGTCGCGATCCCCCTCAGAATCAGGAATCGACGACAATGGCAAGTGGGATCCGTCCACCGAAAGGGCGTGAGGGAGCGACGTCGGGCAGGAGGAAACGGAAGACGCAGGAACGGTACGGCGCAAACCGGAAGATTTGATTTTCCCTTGCACCGTGAGGAGTGGAGACCCCGGCGGCAAGGAGGAGGATGCCACCGTGAGCTCCTCCTGCACGAAGCGATGGAGCGCTTCCCCTACGGAGGCGAGGGCGTCGAAGTAGGCAGCGTGGGCGGCGGCTAAAGCGTACTGCCGGTCCACAACGGCGGCAATCAAATCCCTCCGCTTCCGGCACAGAGACACCAGATTCGACTCGTCCACCTTTGAGCTCTTGCATCCCATCTCGCCGCCTCATCCGGGTCTCCTCCAGAGGCGTCGCAGCTCCCAATCGCAGTTCGAGAAAACCTAACCGCCGACCGCTGCTTCGTTTCTCACGGTCGCCTCATTCCGAGCTCTGCTACACTCTCACGTCGTATCGGCTTCGTTTCCCCTGGGAAGACGATGCGTAACCGTTTGACTTTGGAGGAGGGAGGGAGGGAGGGAAGACTCCGATGAGACGGGCAGAAGTTGACATTATATTTTCGGTTATTTCCGACTTTGCCCCTCGGTTTTCCCCCTTTTTTTTCATTTGACTTTTGAAAATCTATCTTTTGCCCACCTCTCATACATTTAGAAGAAAATAGAAAAAAAAGGCTCCTAATTATTTATATAGTATTATCTAAACAATATTTTATTTATAATTTGATATTTAAAATATTTTTTTAATACTACTTTTGAAATAATCTCGATCAAAACTACTTCCATGCTTTAAAATAGTAAATCTTTAAGAAGCAATTTTAGTTAAGATTGCTTAAAGTTGCTCCAAAATGATATATTTGATTGAAATTATTTTAATGAAAATTATTCAAAAATAGAACATAAAATAATATATTAGATATCAAATTAAATACTGAGAAATGCTTCTTTTACCATATCAATAATAAAAGATATCAGCAACAATTACATACTTCAGCAGATTAATTAAATATTTACGATTCGTATTTAGTTCATTAATATTCGTGAATAATATTTTTGAATTATATTTATCAATGAAATTTTTATCAATATGCTAAATAAATAAAGAAACTTTCAAAATGAATAAATAAATTTATACTATCAAATTTAATAACAAACTAAATCTCAAATAAACTTGAATTGAAAATTTGATATCAATGAGCCAAATTCAAGTCAAACTTGAACCAAATTTAAGTTCATAAAAAAATAAATCACACTTGAACAATCATTTTAACGACTTAATTTATTTAAGGTTCAATTTGATTAGACTCGATTACCTTATCAAATCTACGACTCACCATGTGTTGTTTAGAACTCATCACAATCACATCTACAACTCTCCATGTCAAGTATATAGGAGGATGAAGAAGTCACTACCTCCATTTTTATGTGGATGACATCAAAGGATCTGCATAATTAGACACTTCCTCCCTATGATTATAAAACTATTATGCAAATTTTCTCTATGTATTGTTTATCAGTCTTGTTATTGGAAGTTCTCAAGTGTCTTTGAACAATGTATTCATACTTTCAAAATAATTTGTGGTCAACATTACATACCTTCTACTAGAAAAATATGCATTTGTCTATTTTATACGTTCAACATTTTGCAGTCATCTATAAGAGTCTACATGTTTCTTTAACATCATTTGTATGATTTGATCGTACTCGAAAATTATATTTGCTCTAACTACAACCCAAAATAATCATAATACAAGTATATCCCGAGTGTTTGCTACTATATTACAAGACAGGTGACAGCAACATAATCTATGGTGAGCAGTAGGATAAACTTTACTCATTACAGATAATATTCCATGATGTCTCTCAAATATTATTGTCATAGTTGATAGATCAACTGCAAGAAATATCTTAGGTGATTTAGAAACCACTCCCAAGATGATTCACATTCAACCTCAGCAATTGCAAAGTCAATTGACATAAGATTTGCATTACCATATATTGTTATGATCATCAATAAAATACCTGGATATTTCTCACTCAAGTATGTTGTATTAATTTTCATTAGTTTATAAAAGTATGTTCAAAAAACTCTATCACTTACACCAAAGGCCCAGAAACAACGATGGAATTTTTATCAATACTTATGTTCCGGCCAATTCGCCGTGGATGATTCGTACGCCAGATCAGAACTGCGCTCCCCGGAAAGAATCGCCAGGAGAGGGGACCTGAAAATCACTAAGAAAAGGAGGGTTAGAATGGCGCCGGGGGGACCCCGGCAAGCCACTCCGACGCTCAAGTTAGAGCCGAAATAGAAGAAATATATACGCGTATGAAATTGAAAGAGAAATAGAAAAAGAGAGAGAGCCCTTTTTCCCTCATACCTGCAGGGTTTATATAGTATCAGGCGGAGCGTTATTTATGGAGATCGGCGCATGTGATTGGTTGTTGACGTAATAAGGATAATCTTTGAAGGTTTTCGAATATCAATGATTCAGATTTGCCGATCTTCATCTAACGGTCAGGTGCCTTAATATGTACGTTTTTAGGGGGGCCAAGTTTGGAGACTTGGTCGTCGTCCTTATCCCTTTGGCTGGGTGATAACGAGCCGGATCAGAAGCCTCCCCTCCAAGTCTAGTCGAAGGAGGCGTAGTCCGACTGACTGGACTATGTATACTGATCTAATCGTCTCGCTTACCATATTGGTGATGAGCTGTTGGGATGAGGTGTCTAACTTGAGGTGGCTGAAAGATTTGGATGAGTGGAGGAGTTGATAGAGCGGCAGAGATGCCGAGTTGCAGAGTGGTCGAGTGAGGTTGAAGCCGAGTAAGGCAAGCGACCGAATGTGGTCGAGGCCGAGTGAAGTAAGCGGCCGAATGAGGTCAAGGCCGAGTAAGGTAAGCGGCCGAATGAGGTCAAGGCCGAGTGAGGTGAGCGGTCGAATGAGGTCGAGGCCGAACGAGGTAAGCGGCCGAATGAGGTCAAGGAGGAGTAAGGTAAGCGGCCGAATGAGGTCAAGGCCGAGTGAGGTGAGCGGCCGAATGAGGTTGAGGCCGAGTGAAGTAAGCGGCCGAATGAGGTCAAGGCCGAGTAAGGCAAGCGGCCAAATGAGGTCGAGACCGAGTAAGGCAAGCGGCCAAATGAGGTCGAGGCCGAGTAAGGCCAGCGGCCGAATGAGGTCGAGGCCGAGTGAGATGAGCGGCCTAAGAAGAGGGGCCGAGTGAGGTGAGCAGCCGAATGAGGTCGAGGTCGAACGAGGTAAGCGGCCGAATGAGGTCGAGGCCGAGTAAGGTAAGCGGCCGAATGAGGTTGAAGCCGAGTGAGGTAAGCGACCGAATGAGGTCGAGGCCGAGTAAGGTAAGCGGCCGAATGAGGTCGAGGCCGAGCAAGGTTGAGGCCGAGCGAGGTCAAGGCCGAGCAAAGTTGAGGCTGAGCGAGGTCAAGGCCGAGTAAGGTAGGCGGCCGAATGAGGTCGAGGCCGAGCGAGGTCAAGGCCAAGCAAGGTTGAGGCCGAGCGAGGTCAAGGCCGAGTAAGGTAGGCGGCCGAATGAGGTCGAGGCCGAGTGAGGTAAGCGACCGAATGAGATCGAGGCCGAGTGAGGTAAGCGGCCGAATGAGGTCGAGGCCGAGCAAGGTTGAGGCCGAGCGAGGTCAAGGCCGAGCAAGGTTGAGGCCGAGCGAGGTCACGGCCGAGCGAGGTCAAGGCCGAGCAAGGTTGAGGTCGAGCGAGGTCAAGGCCGAGTAAGGTAGGCGGCCGAATGGGGTCGAGGCCGAGTGAGGTAAGCGGCCGAGTGAGATCGAGGCCGAGTGAGGTAAGCGGCCGAATGAGATCGAGGCCGAGTGAGGTAAGCGGCCGAGTGAGATCGAGGCCGAGTGAGGTAAGCGGCCGAATGAGGTCGAGGCCGAGCAAGGTTGAGGCCGAGCGAGGTCAAGGCCGAGCAAGGTTGAGGCTGAGCGAGGTCAAGGCCGAGTAAGGTAGGCGGCCGAATGAGGTCGAGGCCGAGTGAGGTAAGCGGCCGAGTGAGATCGAGGTCGAGTGAGGTAAGCGACCGAATGAGGTCGAGGCCGAGTGAGGTGAGCGATCGAATGAGGTCGAGGCCGAGTGAAGTAAGCGGCCGAATGAAGTCGAGGCCGAGTGAGATGAGCGGCCTAATGAGGTCAAGGCCGAGTAAGGTAGGCGGCCGAATGAGGTCGAGGCCGTGTTAGAGGGAGCTCGGAGTGCCTGTGGTAAGGCTGAGGGAGCGGATCCTTTCCTCCATTGAGTGTAGCATCTCAGGATGGAATTGAGCATGCCTAGGGAGTTGGTCCCTACCTCCATTGAGTGCGGAATCTCAGGATGGAGTTGAGCATGGAGCTTGGGGTGCCTGTAGAAAGGCTAAGGGAATGGATCCCGACCTCCATTGAGTGCGGAATCTCAAGATGGAGTTGAGCATGCCTAGGGAGCTAGTCCCTACCTCCATTGAGTGCGGAATCTCAAGATGGAGTTGAGCATGGAGCTCGGGGTGCCTGTAGAAAGGCTAAGGGAACGGATCCCGACCTCCATTGAGTGCGGAATCTCAAGATGGAGTTGAGCATGCCTAGGGAGCTGGTCCCTACCCCCATTGAGTGCGGAATCTCAGGATGGAGTTGAGCATGGAGCTCGGGGTGCCTGTAGAAAGACTAAGGAAACGGATCCCGACCTCTATTGAGTGCGGAATCTCAAGATGGAGTTGAGCATGCCTAGGGAGCGGGTCCCGACCTCCATTGAGTGCGGAATCTCAGGATGGAGCTAAGCATAGAGCTCGAGGTACCTGTAGAAAGGCTGAGGGAGCGGATCCCTACCTCCATTGAGTGCGGAATCTCAAGATGGAGTTGAGCATGCTGAGGGAGCGGGTCCCGACCTCCATTGAGTGCGAAATCTCAGGATGGAGCTAAGTATAGAGCTGAGGTGCCTGTAGAAAGGCTGAGGGAGCGGATCCCTACCTCCATTGAGTGCGGAATCTCAAGATGGAGTTGAGCATGCTGAGGGAGCGGGTCCCGACCTCCATTGAGTGCGGAATCTCAGGATGAAGCTAAGCATAGACCTCGAGGTGCCTGTAGAAAGGCTGAGGGAGCGGATCCCTTCCTCCATTGAGTGCGGAATCTCAAGATGGAGTTGAGAATGGAGCTCGGGGTGCCTGTAGAAAGGCTAAGGGAATGGATCCCGACCTCCATTGAGTGCGGAATCTCAAGATGGAGTTGAGCATGCCTAGGGAGCTGGTCCCTACCTCCATTGAGTGCGGAATCTCAGGATGGAGTTAAGCATGGAGCTCGGAGTCTTCAGCTCTGAAACCAAACGAGCTTGGAGACAGCCTTTTATTGAAGAAACTGAAAGGCATCAGGGATACTTGTAATTAGCAAATAGCGATAAAAAATGCATATCCAATGCGAAAATATCAGAAAGGAACAGATACTGCCCTTTTAGATGTAGTAAGGCCGCAGGTGGGTGGTGCGCCAGGGCCTTGGCTAGCGGAGCTCGGGATGGGATCATCGGTTCTGGAACCAAGCGAGTTCGGAGGCAGCCTTTTATTGAGGAAACTGAGATGCATCGGAGATACTTGTAATTAGCAAATAGCGATAAAAATGCATATCCAATGCGAAAATATCAGAAAGGAACAGATACTGCCCTTTTAGATGTAGTAAGGCCGCAGATGGGTGGCGCACCAGGGCCTTGGCCAGCGGAGCTCGGGATGGGATCATTGGTTCTGGAACCAAGCTAGTTCGAAGGCAGCCTTTTATTGAGAGAACTGAGATGCATCAGGGATACTTGTAATTAGCAAATAGCGATAAAAAATGCATATCCAATGCGAAAATATCAGAAAGGAACAAATACTGCCCTTTTAGATGTAGTAAGGCCGCAGATGGGTGGCGCGCCAGGGCCTTGTCAGCATTTTATGTTGGAGGTCGGCCAGATAGTACGATCCTCCTGCTATTCGACCGGTAACTTGGTAGGACCCTTCCCATTTGGGTTCGAGCCCACCCAATCCTTCCATAGATGAGTAGATCTCTTTTCTGTTACCCACTCCTTCCATGGATGAGCTAACAAAATATAATCATGATAGATATGTTTATACCGACTATAGATATGAAAATTATTTTATCCACCAAATATATCGACTATTGAGTGATTGTCGTAAAAAAATAAATAAGGTCACGAAAAATGAATGACTTATCTTGTCTAATGCGCATTCCATGAGATTATAAATTGATCCTCATCCGTCAAATTGAGTTTCTTGGAAGTAGAATGGACCTTGCAACATCAAGTGTCGCTATCTTCCTCACGGATTTGCAAAGGGTGAGTGGTCCTTTGCTTCTATTTCTTGAATCGTGCGTTGCATTCCTCTTGCGAGCCCTGTAACAAAATTTTTGTGGAGCTGCATCTTGACGCCGAGAGCCTAGAGTCGTCCGAGAAGAGGGCTCAGCCGCCGAAACCGTAGAGAGTGCAGCCCTGGCGCTTAGGGCATAGACGACGTCCATGGTGGTGACAGTCTTGCGGCAGGCGTGCTCGGTGTAGGTGACACGCCGGGCGAGACGGTGATCGAACTTTCCCTGCGGCAATAGAAGATGACAACGAAAAACTTCCTGCATCCATAGTATTAATTAGTGTGCTTCTGTTGCATTAATTAGGGAATCTAAGAGAAAACGAGGAAGAAGAAATCCTAAGTACTCTGCCAACCAGATGAAAAGGTAATTAGACAACGAGTGAAAATCCAAGAAAAATAATAATGCATGCAAATTGAAACGAGAAGCTTTTCATTTTTAGAGAGCGAAGAATTTGACGATCTCCTCCTCCTCTCTTTCTTCCCACAGAAAAGAGATGTGGAAGACCTGCAATGACATGTAATCGGCTGGCAAGAACTCCTGTCTTAGCTAATGCTCTTCCATGTTTATCCAGGAGAACAAAGCAAGGAACATATTTGATGTCATAATGTAGGAGCTCAGGGAGCACATCTCGTTCTCCGCGTCGGCGAGGAATTCCTTGAGATGTCCTAGCTGTTCAACAGGAAATAAGTGCTGGCCAACAAAGCGGTCCAGCTTGAATCACGACATAATAGCTTCCGATTCAACACCATTCCTGATTTTCCAAAATTGAATTGATAAAAAGTAAGTAATAATTATAATGCATATTAGTAAATCAATGAAAGGATTGTAAAGGGGGGGGGTCGAGGAAGAAGTTCTGGTTTTCATGATTCATGAAGAGGCCTGGGTTTGATCTTGAAATTTTGTTGCAACCAACGCTTGAACATTGGCCAACAAGCTAGAGAGAAGGGCATTTCAGGGCATGGCATTCCTGTAGGCCATTTCGTCGAACACCTATTGATCATGTCAAGGGTGCCTCATTTGAAGAAGAGGTTGGTGGACTGGCAGCGAAGGAAGATGGCAAAAACTGCTTTTTGCGTTGCGGAAACCTCAGAAGTCCATGCCACGGATCCGTGCGAAACAAAAATTTTTAAAAACTTGTTTCTATCCTAGATCTATTCTAGATCTACATTAAAAAGAAGTTACCCTTGATGTGTATCCCTTCGCTTATCTCGCTCGTCTAAAACGATGCCGGATCTCGAGAACGTCAAGCGCCGCTCCTCTATTGGTATCCACACGGACAAGGAGTGGAGAACCGAAAGCTTAGAGTGTGCTAGCACTCCTTCTTAGTTTCGGTAAGGCTTGGAGAGGAGAGGAGAAGAGAAAAACTCTAAGGAAAGGAGGGGGAGAGAATGAGAGATAGAATGAAAATCAACCACACAACTCCCTTAGAGTGGTCGGCCACATTAAGGAGCAATTAACCCATTAAATGCCATCAATTGCCATGAGTTACAAACCTCCTTTGTAACCCCCATGAGGTGGCAACCCTTGATGATGTGGAGCATCATCATTGGTCACCACTTATGCCACCTCAACTCAAAGTCAATTAGTCAAGTCAAGCATTGACCATGAGGTGGCATAAGTCAAGTCAACATGGACTATAACATGGCAAAAGTTAAGTCAAACTTGATGATGATGTGGCACAAAGTCAAGTCAAACTTGACTATAAAGTCCTCCTTCTCAAATCAAGTCAAACTTGATTTCTAATCTCCCAAAGTTGATCAAATCAACTCAACTAGTCTAGTTTGGATTACACTTAACCCAACTTGATTCATCACATGAATCTAATCCTCTTGGTTCATCATATGAACCTTATCTCCACCTAATTGTCCTTTGTGTGTGACCTTATAGGTTCTTGTAATGTTGGCAATGCCCCTAAACTCATTTAGGTGCATAAGTAGTGAGCGGTATCTAGCAACACATCACTACTACCCAAGTTACAAGAATGTTAAGATCCAACATCACCATTGTGACTCTTCACAATATGTGACAAATGTCCTTCTATCCTTGATATCATGATTGATCAAACCGAGGCACAGACCGTGTCATCCTCTAATCAATCTATGTCTTGAACTCTAAGTAGACTCACTACAATCAAACGAGCTCAACATCACATGTTGACTCATTTGGGCATGGCCATGCACTTTAGTGGTCTAACTCTATCAAGAACTATGATATCACTCTCGTTATATGGGAGGGATAGATCTCATCTACATCACTCACATCCCACTACATAATTTGTTACACACCCAGTAATCGTCTTTATAGTCCACCCAATTACGGGTGACGTTTGACGAAGCCAAAGTATGCAACTCCTTATGTTGAGAACCATGGTGACTTCAGGTCCAAGGACTAATAGTCATACTAATAGTCACATGAGAAAGTATATGACACTCATATAACGATCCATGATACTTTCTTATGGCGGGTCATTCAGTATACATTCTCCAATGCATACTCATGTGTCAACTTGATATCTCATATCCATGACTTGTGAGATCAAGTCATCGTATTGACCTACATGCTAGTCTCGTCGCATTAACATTGTCGATCCTTGAATGTTAATACTTGACTAGGAATCATTTAGAATAGTGTTCTCTATATCATCTCACTATCGATTCAACCAATCGATTGATATAGATATGAACAATCTACTCAAGGATATTATTATACTTAGTTATATGGCACGAATATCAAGTAAGTATAATAACCACAATAAAATACCTTTATAAAATATAGAAATATGATACATGGAGTCCATACAACAATCATCAAATGATTGGCTCTAAGGCTCTCACTAACATACTTTTCTCTCTTTCTTATGAGTTGTAGTATGCTTAATTCTATATCTTCGGCTTGTATCTTCATCTCATGGAGTAGTTTTTTTAATTTTAAGATTAGAGAGTAACTTGATATAGAGTTGACACTTGTGTTTTATTAATTTTATCTTTTATCGCATGATGTGTTTGATACGTGATTTGATTTTAATATACTTATATGTTATCAGTGCTAGCATGCATTAATATATCACAAGGAAAAGGGGAAGAACCGAGAGGTGAATCTAATTCTCCGATCTATAAATTTTGAACTTAAGAGTTTGAACACGAAAGTAATCCAAAACCTCTCGAGGGTATCATTGGATATCACATAGCGTAAAGGGCCAGCATCACGAAGTAAGGGATAGAAGTCTAGGTGATCGTGTGGAATTGTTATATGAGCCTCTCTGAGAAATCGACCACTCTAGTATGACTACCACGAAAGTAGAGATCGTGATTGGATAAATACACCGGTATATATTATCTGAGAGGAGTTATTGGTTACCTTGGAATAGACCACCTTCAAACATATTGAACACTAAAGTAAAAGGGGGAATTACAATTAATGTGTCAACCATCATCCTGGTGAAATCAAAGTCCTAGAATTGCCTTTAAATCCAATTTTCTCACTTTGCTTTTTTAATTTGTTTTCTTTCACACTCAATTTCGATTCATTTGGATAACCTACTTTGCATTTGGACTAGTATTCGACTTCACAAACTCTAAGGATGATATTTTATTACTTGACGATAATCGTGCATTTGTGAAAATCACACATCATGTATGCATTTAATTAGTTTGTTGGTTAGTCTTTTGTATATAATTTGCTCTAACATTATTGTTACAATTCACGCGTAATAAACAAAGCTAGCATCAAGGCAAGCTAGCTCGTGCGGGGCGTGACAACTTTCTTTTTCAAAATGCCCTAACGAGGTTGAAGCCTAAGTGACTTCAACTCCAAAGGTTGAAGGCATTACAAGTTAGCACAGAACAAAATCTAACAGAAAAGTGTAATAGTTTAACCAACTATTTTGGTCTTGACTTTGGATTTCCAGTGAAATCCTGAGTTAGACCGACGCCTACTGTTTCCCTTACCTGGAACGCGCCTTCACCCACTCTCACTCAAGAGAATTTACTTGTTGTCAACCAAGTCCTCCAGACCTGTTAGACTTCTGCTGAGTCTCGATCCTCGACCTCTAGGATTTCCACCGCTAGACATCTGGTCCACCTGACCTGCCTAGTCTTCCACCTGGTGCACTTGATCTACCAAGTCTTCCTGCCTAGTCCTCCTAACCAGGACTTTCTTGCCTAATCCTCCAGACCAGGTCTTCCCACCTAACCCTCCAGGTTAGGTCTGCCTAGCCTCCAGCTAGGACTTCCACTGCCTAATCTCCACTAGGACTTCCACTGCCTAGTCTCCACTAGAATTTTCCTATGCTACCTGCACACTTTGATCAGCCCATCAGTAAATATCACATACTTAACTTGAACCTT
>NC_133864.1:22574481-22615017 GCF_044706935.1 Curcuma longa | reverse complement strand
TCTTAGTGCATCTTGCACCAACAACATAGTCCTAACCGTCTTCTTAACGTACTAAACTTGGACTCTGGTAGAGGTTTAGTAAATATGTCAACTAAGTTAGATTTTGACTAAACATAGTCAAGTACAATTTCTTCCTTAGCGACATGATCGCGTACAAAGTGATGTTTTACTTCTATATGTTTAGTTCGTGAATGATGTACTAGATTTTTAGTTAAGTTAATTGTACTTATATTATCAATTAATACTTTTGTATTTTTGTATTCTAGATTATAATCAATTAATGTGTGTATCATCAGAGTAACTGAGCAACACATTCACCTAGGACTATATATTCAGCTTCAGTTGTAGATAATGCAACACAATATTATTTTCTACTACACCAGCTGACTAGACATGGATCCAAGAACTGGCATCCACCGCATGTGCGTAATCTGAGTCTGAATATCTAATTAGGTCAAAATTAGTATTTCTAGGGTATCACATTCCAAAATTGATTGTTTTTTTAATGTATCTTAGTATTCATTTAACTGCAGTTAAGTGACTCTTTAGCATTTCATTGGTATCTAGCACATATACCTATTGCAAATAATATATCAGGTCGACTTGCAGTTAGGTAAAATAGTCTTCCTATTATGCTTCTATAATATTTTAAGTCTACTTGCTTTCCCTTTGGGTCACCGCCTATATTAGAGTTAATTGCTATTGGGGTTCTGATTTCTTTTGAACCTTCCATTCCAAATTTATAAATTAGGTCCTTAGCATATTTACTCTAATAAATATAATTATCATCTTTTGTTTATTTTATTTGGAGCCCTAAAAAGGAGTGTAGCTCCCCTACCTATCTTATCTCAGATTCACTCTTCATTAATTTAATGTAGGATCGTAAATACGCTAGAGGGGGGGGGTGAATAGCGTATTTTAACGCTTTTCGAAATTTCGTAAAACTCGAGTACGGAAGCGAAATTAAATGTGCCAATCAGTTAAAGTAAAAGTGCAGTAAGTAAATGACACGATTTGTTTTTACTTGGTTCACAGCGTAACGCTGCTACTCCAAGGCCCACGGTCCTTGACCGTTTACTTTGGGCAATCCACTAGGATACTTGCTCCTTGCGGCAGCAAGTATATCGAGAAAATCGTTACAAAACTTCGATTACAATTAAGAGATATTGAAATTTAAGTGCAGTTCTTTTGTTACCAAGTTTTGTGCTTCCCGGACTTTGAATTCGACGTCCCGGCGTTTGTTGAAGTGGCTTGAAGTAGTCTCAGCACCGGCGTCGAAGATCGGAGGCTTAACGGTCACGAGGAAGGCGTTTTGGAGCGAGTTGGAATGAATGCTCGAAGGCTGCTCGCGGGCGCCTTATATAGGCGACCTGAGTCGACTCAGATAGGCATCTGGGTCGACTCCAGCTGACGTGGCGGATAAAAGTCTATCGGCTTCGCTGCTTATCCTCCTTGAGTCGACTCCGGTCTGGCTCTGGGTCGACTCCAGCTGCGGTGGCGGCGGAGACGATAAAATCTTGACCTGAGTCGACTCAGATCGCCGTCTGAGTCGACTCCAGCTTCGCTGGCGGCGACTTTTGACGCGCTGACTTCCGGTTCTGTGCTGATTGGGCTGGAGTCGACTCCAGAACCTATCTGAGTCGACTCCAGACCCGAAAACTTGAATTTTCGGCCGGAGTTAGCATTTTTCGCTCCCTTCTTTCCTGCAAAATAAGTTAGCTCGAAAACCATAGTATTTAAAGAACCGGCCAGCTCACCGAACCGGCTTCGAGTCTTAACTTCGGATCTCCGGTGAGATCCTGGGTTAGACCGGCGCCTACTGTTCCTCGTAGGAACGCGTTCTCACCCACTCCCCTCGGGAGAATTTACCTGATGCCAACCAAGTCCTCCTGACCTGTTGGACTTTTGCTCGGCTCTGTCGTTGCCCCCCAGGACTTGAACGCAACTGATCCTCCTGATCAGTCCATTCTTCTCTGCAACTTGGTCCTCCTGACCCAAGTCCATTTCATCCGCAACTACCCAAGTCCGGATCTTGCCTGGTGCACGTTGACTCTGCCAAGTCTTCTTGCCTAGACTTACTAGGACTTAACCTGTTTCTCTGCAATCTCATTTCAACTCAGTTAGCCAAACCACATACTTAACTTGATCCTAGTTCCATAATCAAAACACAGGTTTGACCTGCTAGTGCTTCCTGCACTAACAATCTCCCCCTTTTTGATTATGGCAACTTAAGGTTTCAAGTTAAGTTTAATAATACTTAAACACCAAAGTTACCAACATTCAAAATCCAGTAGTATTGTTGGAGTGTCTAGTGACAGTGGGAGAGCTATAGAACCAGGCTATCTAGGTATTATCTTGGACTAGCAGTCATAACATTAGAGGAGTCATGATTATTCCAAAAGGTCCTAACGAGGTCTGATTGGATACATTGGTTAGAATCTCTGCATTAGTATAATCATTGAGGAATGGTAAGGAATCTATGATCATTAACCATAATCTCAAGGAATCCGAAATCCTAGGATCGTTTCCCAAATCCTGTCATTCAACTGATTTTCTCTTCGATTGATGTGTAGGTTGACTTCTCTCACTCTTCCCCCATCACTCAAAACTTGAATCATGATTTCGCAACTTTTTTTGTGTAAAATTTAGTGATTAAATTCCACTGTCCCTGTGGTTCAATATCTTTTATTACTGGACGACACCCGTACTCTTGCGGAAGTGCATCAAGTTTTTGGCGTCGTTGTCGGAGATAGTGCGCTATTTGTCATTGGACTTTCACATTTAGTGTCTTTTCTACACATACTTACTTCCATTAAATTCTTTTAATTCTTTATTTTTATACATTCTTATGGAATTCCAAAATAAGGGGCCTAATCAATTTTTCTTGACTCTATATGAAGGAAATTGAGAGGACGGATTATATACCACTAAAGAGTTACTCCTCACCAATCGCTGCTAAAACATTAGATCTCATTGTGCTACTACAGATCTCTACTTCAAGTTTTGAGATAAATCCGGGCCTTATAGTAAAAATTCAAGAGGTTCAATTTAAGGAAATTGAAGCTGAAAATCCTTACACTCATCTCATGGAGTTCCACAGATATTGTAGCACAGTCAGATATGAAGGTGTTCATTCTGAGTTTATTTGGTTATTGATGTTTTCTTTCAATCTCTGCAACTCAGCTAAAGATTGGATGTACTCACTACCACCTCAAAGCATTAAATCATGGGATCAATTAGAACAAGAATTCATAAACAAGCTTTTTCCACCAAAAAAAAGTCATGATCTTAAGAAACCAGATTCTGAATTTCTAGCCAATAGAAAGAAAATCTCTATGTGATACCTAGGATAGATATAGAAACATGCTTCAGCAGTGCCCACATCATGGAATAGAAGAGTAGTTGATATTGCACACATTTTATGTTGGACTTTCTTTTGAATAACCCATAGAGGATTCACCACTCCTTTGAAAAGGAAACGTATACCTTGCGGCCGCTTGTCAGGATTGTTACTAAAAGTCTTTAGTCAAAGGATTACATGTTAAGAGTACGATATTCTTGGATACGTGTACAAGTAACTTGAATCCACAGGACAAGAAAGCAGCTTGGATTAGGTGCGACGTAGTTTGCCTAGTGGGGACCGACACATAGACCATGTCCTGAACCAAGTAGGTATAAGATGGTGAAAGGAACAACGCACGATTTAGTCTAGCTGCTGAAGGGTTTAGAATTAATCTAGAATCAATCATTGATTTTCCAATCAATTGAGGATCATGATATACTACTAGGTGTAGATTAATCGTAACCGGGAACCTATTGGGTCACATGCATTACAAGTTCTCCGAAATCAGAAGTTGTTTGGTTAGTTCGTCTTAACCAAATGATTGTTTGGTTAGTGAATCAAATGATTCAGTTGAACCAAATTGAACCAACTTGGTTTGGTTCATGATGGAAGAGATTTTGATAAAACAGATGTGATGAGAAGCTTCGTCTCGTGAAGACGAAACGAACAAAATTGATTTAGGTCAAATCGGAGGTCGTTTGGTTATCGAACCAAATGAACCAAGAATGAACCTGGTTAGCTACAGTGACTTGAGATGAACAAGGTTCAACTGGGTTATTTTCTTTTGGTTTAGCTCTGGTTCACTCATCCAAAACCCTAAATCACTGGTTTGTTTTATGGTTTTTGGTTAAAGAAAAATCGGCCGCTACTGTAGTTGCTTATTAAGGAAGAAATTGCGATTTTGTTCCTTGAGTCTTCTCTTCACCGCGCGACAAAAACTAGAGCATGGGCGCTGTCTTCTTCCTCGCTGCGATGCGCCGGCGTCGGCCAACCTTTGCTACCCCCTAACCACCGGAGAAGCAAGCATGGAGCCCATCCTTTGTTGCTGCCACCAGAGAGGAGCTCATCCTCCCTTGGATGCCGCCGGAGAGGAGCCCTTACTGTCGAGCCCATCCTCCCTTGGATGCCATCGGAGAGGAGCTCTTGCTGCCGAGCCCATCCTCTGTTGCTGCCACCGGAGAGGAGCTCATCCTCCCTTGGATGCCGCTGGAGAGGAGCCCTTGATGCCACCTTCTTCTTCCCTTTCTTCCCTTGCAAGCGCCAGCGCACCTTCCTCCTCCTCCCTGTGCATCGCCGCCAGTGAAGGCAGAGAACAAGTTTGCTGCCACCTTTTTCCTCCTCCCCTATGCATCGCCAGCAATGAAGGGAGAGAATTGTTTCTTGTGATTGTGGCTTGTGATTGAGGAAGAAACCAGGCCCTGTTTTGGCCATGTGGGAAAGGAGTTTGGTTTTGGCTTGGTGGAAGAAGAAGACGGAGAAGTTGTCTGATTGTATCAGTGATTTGTTGTTGAAATTCGTTGTTCGATCATTGAAAATTATTTTTCAGCCATCGAATAAGCTTTCCGACCGTAGACAATCAAATCCTGGTCATCAGATGTTCGTTTGTCAATCTCACAGAAGCTTACGAAACTTCTAGAGATTATTCCATCCTTGTCGGAAACGTTCTAACCAATTTATCCTAAATCGGTGGTCAATGATTGACCACCGTAACTACGTCAGAAATATGATTTTCTAGTGATAGTTAGAAAGCCCTGGAACGATCGTGACAACCATTGTTACGTGATTTCCAGAATAAGACTTTTCTCTTGATTCGATCATCATCGATCATCGGCTAGTACCGAAGATGATGACATGACTCGTGGCTTCCGAAGCCGTTTAGACGAGAGCTTGGCGTGGATCACCAGTAGAGGCGGGACTCCGACGAGGACTGCTTGATTGATACCAATCCTGCTCAAACGTCATCGGAAAGGTACTCATAAAATTATTTAATTCTCTATAAATTTTAATTATGCGTATAGAATAATTTTTATTATTTAAAAAATTTTAATTTCCTGCCATGTCTTGTACGCTGTTAATTCCTGCTTTGCATGCGTGTGTTATATGATAATTAGCTTAATTATTTGTTTTATTTCTACTGCGCACATTTTTGAAATGTGTAAACACATGCATTGCTCCGAGATAATCCCAACACATGATAGTCATGACTCTTCATTCCAAATATTTTTTTATTTGTTCATATCCATGCATCAAGCCATATTCGAGACATACCCATCAGAGAATTTGACTTCTTTCAACCAACTACACAATATCTGCTTACTTTCTTTGTTCAATATATAGCAAGCCTTTATAAATTTATTGGTTGTTTCATTCTAATGCAACTCAGGCCTATTAATTAATTGTTTCAATTTCTCACATGATTTTGTAGTGTCTTTAGTTTTTCCATAACATTCATCACAGTATTGAAAATATTATGGAAAAAATTCTTCTCCACATGCATCACGTTTAAAATATATCGAATGAATAGATACTTCTAACATGGCAAGTCCCAAAATATGCTTAATTTCTTCTAACCACACTTGCATATCCTAGTAATGTACTATTTATTTAAATCATCATATCACATCTAACTTACTGGTACAAATCTATAGTTGTCTATTTTCTTAAAGATTTTCTCTCTTAACTTGATTACTGGTGGTTGTTTTTTGACCATTGCATTATTTATGAACTCATTCTTATTTCACCTAAAAGGGTGCTCTTTTAGTAAGAATTTACAGTGATTATCAAACTAAGATGTCTTCCCACTAAAAAAAAATGAAAATGCCTCTAACTCTGATATGTAATGTGGACATACTAACTTAACAACCATACTCCATTCTGACAATATTGAATATGCTGGAAATTCACTAATCACTCATAATAAAATAACATGCGAGTTAAAATTAGTTTTACTTGCAATATCATAAGTCACAAATCTTACATTCTATAATTCTTTCAACTCGGCAATTAAAGGTTGCAATTAAAGGTTAAGCATGGTAAGAAACATGAATTTATCTTTCATACACATCTATGGCGGTAAGTTATATAGTGTTACTATGACTGGTTAAGATGAATATTATTGTCTAGATTGATCAAATGGTTGAAATCCATCTGCTGAAAGTCTTAGTCTTATATTACCTGGTTCTATTGCAAAGGAGGAAAATATTGTATTAAGATATTGCCATTATAGGGGATTCAGTAGGATGACACATTTTATCTCCTTCATGTATATGTTCATGATGCCACCTCATGTAGCTTCTTGTTATGGCAGATGCATACAAATGTTGAAGTTTACTAATTAACGGGAAATAATTCATAACTTTCCATGGTAAATTCTTTACCTTCCCTAATATGTTATTACGCTGCTTATAATAAGGGTGGTTACACATTCTGCATTCAATAAGTTCACTATCTTCATTCTAAAAGATCATGTATGTAGTTATTTATACAATAATTAATTTTTTCCACAAGCAAACCTAAATCCTTGACCAATTTCTTTATACTGTAGAAGCTATTAGTTATTATGTTATTAGCAGAAAGCAACTCTGATATCAATTGACAAATATCATCATAATATTGTATAGAGATCTTTTGTGAAAAATAATAAATAAATACAGTGGAACAAAACTGATCCCTCTAGAGATCCATGAGAATGTAATATACATGTTTGATCAGGTTGTCACCTTTGTTGCATGAATAGAATAATCCAAGCAACAACTTGATTCAGTAGATCTCAGCATGATTAAAATAACCACGCTTCTTTGGTATCCACACGAACACATCCTTCGTTCATCACACGAACTCACCCTTCGAAGAAGAACCACCTTCATTGTGCTAGCAACTTAGATGGTTTGGCCAAGAGAAGAAGAAGATGAGACTAGAAGTAATTATCCACCAAATGCATAAAAAAAATGACCTTTTGTGCTCATCCAATAAATACAAAAGGGCATCCAATGAATACAAAGGGTCATCCAATGAATACTAATGAATACAAAGGGTCATCCAATGAATACAAAAGGTTTTTACCTTTTGCTCTCCTTTTCATCAATGCTTCATTAATCTTTATTAATGGGCATTAATCCCCTTAGTGGTTAACTCTAATCCAATTTAAGTCTAATCCAATGAGTTTAATTCAGATTAGACTCAATACAATAATCCAGTAGTTGGATTCATTTGAGTCTAACTCAATGAGTCTAACTTGGATTAGACTTAACCCTATAATCTTAGGATCCATCATATTTTAGTTAAACTAAAATAAACTCATCTCCAAATCAACATGTTCTTTATGTGTGACCCAATAGGTTCTCATAACTTTGGTAATGTATCTAAAATAATAATTTAGATATAGATGCATAAGCAATAATTGGCATCTAGCAATGCATCATTGCTACCCAAGTGATGAGAATATCGAGATCCGACTTAACCTTTCTGTGCCTATTATCTTGTATAACTTAATCCTTCTATTCTTAATATCTAGATTGATCCATGAGACATAGACCATGTCATCCCCTTATCAATCTTTGTGTTTTTTGATCTCTAAGTAGACTCACTTAACCAAATGAGCTCAATATCTTATATTGACTTATATGAGTATGGTCATGTATTTTAGTAGTTCTACTTAATCAAGGGGCCCACAGATATTATTTTTATCATATGAAAGGGATAGATCCCATCTATATTACTCACATCCCTCTGCATAACTTATTACATACCCAGTGATCGACTTTATAGTACACCTTGTTACAGGTGATATTTATTGATACTAAAGTACGCAACTCTTTATGTAGAGAACCGTAATGACTTCAGGTCTAAGAACTATTTATACTAATAGTTACTATGAGAATGCTTATAATACTCATATAACAATCAATAAAATATTCTCATGGTGGGTCAATTTTGTACATATTCTCTAATATATTTACTCATGTGTCAACTTGATATTTTATATCCATGACTTGTGTGATTAAGTCATCAGTTGACCAACATATTAGTCTCAATACATTAATATTGCCCTTGTATATTAAAACTTGACTAAGAAATAGTTAAGTGTAGTATTCTATATATATGTACAGTCTCTCACTAACAATTCAACCAATTGATATGTTATAAATTAGAACCTACTCCCTTAGGATATTATTATACTTATTCATCTAGCATAGAATTGAAGTATATATAATAACCACAAACTTTATCTTTTATTAAAGAAATATGATACAATAGTTTCTTTGCCAATAATCTCATAATTGGCTCGAAGGGCTAACACTAACAATCTCCCACTAGCACTAGTGTTAATTATTGAAATATCTAATAACTAGTGACCTAGTATGACCATCATGCTTCCTTTATGCCAAAATCTTAGTCAAAAGATTTGCAATGTTAGCATCAGTCGATACTCTACATATCCTCACATCTCCTCTATCGATGATCTCTCAAATGAGATGAAACTGTCGTAGTATGTGTTTAGATCACTGATGAGAGCGAGGTTCCTTACCATGTACGATTGCTCCATTGTTATCACAATAGAGGTCTATTGTGTTTGCTATACTAGGAACTACACCAAACTTTATAATAAATTTTCTACTCTAAACAGCCTCTTTTGTTGCACCAGAAGCAGCAATATATTTGGCCTCTATAGTACAATTAGCAACTGTATCATGCTTTGAACTCTTCCAACTCACAACAATAGTATTTAAGCAAAATACATATTCTGATTGTAATTTGGAATCATCCTTGTCAATTTAGAAGCTTGCATTGCTGTAACCCTTTACAATGAACTCCTCATCACCTCTAAATATCAAGAAACAATCTTTCGTTCTTCTCAAGTACTTAAGAATATTTTTTGACTGCTATCTAGTGACCTTCACTTGAATTTGACTGGTATCTGTGTTAGTGTAGGGAGCACCAGACGATCGAATTTTAGTTTTGATAATAACACTAGGTCCAAGTTAAGTGTGTTGTTGAGCTAACTATGTTGATCTAAGTGTGTAGGGAGCACAGGTTTGAGCAAAATCCTAGTGGAAGCTAGGCACTAGAAAGACCTGATCTAGAGGATCAGGCTGAAGACTTAGCAGAGTCAAAGCACCAAGTGAAGTCTGGGTTGGTTAGGAGGATCAAGTCACAGCAAGACGTCTAGACTGGTCAAGAAGATCGAGTCGCAGTAGAAGTCTGGCCTGATCTAGAGGATTAAGTCACAGCAAAAGACTGGGTTGGTTAGGAGGACAAAGCTGCAGCATAAACCCTGGGGCTGAGGATAGAGCCGAGCAAAAGTCCAACGAGTCAAGAGGACTCAGTTGGCAAAAGGTAAATTCTCCTGAGAGGAGTGGGTCAAGACGCGTTCCCAAGGAGAACAGTAGGCATCGGTCTAACTCAGGGTCTTACTGGAGACCTGAAGTTAAGACCCAGAAAAAGTTCTAGGAACTATCTCTAATAAAAGATTAAATTTGCATGTTATTTTGGCTAACATGTTATGTAGGATTGGAGATTATGGGAACCTGAAATTCCGTTCCATTGAATTCTTGCCAGATAAAATTTTTTTCGGAAACAGAATCTTATTAAGTAGCCCTCATATTCGATCAACTAAGTGCTTGATCGATGCATTAAGATCATTGGGCTCTTGTGTTTGGTATTCAGGATCCATATTATAGAAAGAAACAATTTACACAGTGGAGATTAAATTGTATCTTTCTTCTTGTAGGAGATATTCACCTGAAGACCTCTTGATCTTCTGCTGTATTTCTCTCCTCTTCTTGGACATTGTGTGGTCAACAATCCTCAAAGATAGCTGTACCAAAACTTCTTCCTTTAATTTGATGACAAACAAGAGAAAGGGGGCTTTCTCTTCTTCTTCTTCCTTTCTTTCTTCTTCCTTCTTCTTCTTGGCCGCCGGCCCTAGCAAGAGGAGGTTCTTGGTGTGCCGGCCCTAGCAAGAATAGGAGGACAAGAACCTTGGCCGAACAAAGGAAAAAGGAGAGGGAGAGGGGTTGGGCGCCGGCCCTAGCACAAAGAGGAATAGGTGCCGCCGATCTCTTGCAAAAGAAAAGAATTATTATTCTTACAACCCTCTTGCAAACCCCTCTTTATATAGTCATGTCATCTAAGAAAATTTAGAAAGATTCTAACAAATTTTCTTTATCCAGATTTAGTTAGAAAAAATCTAATAAAATCTTAAGAAAAATTTGTTAGAAAAAATCTAACAACCTTATCTTATCTAAATTTAATTAGAAATAAATCTCTTGATAAGATTTTGTTAGATAAAATCTAACAACCTTATCTTATCTAGATTTATTTAGAAATAAATTTCTTGATAAGATTTTGTTAGTTTCTTAATAAATTTTCTTATTTAAATTTTGTCTATATCTTAATAAAATCTCTTAATAAAATTTTATTAATTTCTTAACAAAATTTCTTAATTAAGAAATTTTATTTTCTGACAAAATTTTTATTTTTATGAAAAATCATAACAAATTTTATCTGTGGAAGAAATAGAATTCTTAACAGAATTTCGTAACGAAAATTCTTAACAGAATTTCTTAACAAAAATTCTTAACAGAATTTCTTAACAAAAATTCTTAACAGAATTTTTCACAAAGAAAAATTCTTAATAGAATTTTTTCACAAGAAAAATTCTTAACAGAATTTTTCACAAAGAAAAATTCTTAATAGAATTTTTTCACAAGAAAAATTCTTAACAGAATTTCCTACCTGAAATTCTTACAGAATTCTCTTAGGTGGATTCGAGGCTTTATCTAGAGGCTACAGCAGAGACCTAAAGGAGGAATTGGTTATGGCCTCCTGATGGGCTTGGGCTTCCTGTGTTCTCCCTGAACACCCAACTCAAGTCCATCAATAATAACTCATACCACTAAAGGGTTATTATTGAACTACCGTACCAATCCCATATTATAATATGGGCTCCTTCTTACCATGAGTGCATTAATCTCCCTGTGTTTAAGATATCGTATGTCTGTCAATTAATTGAATTACTGACAACTCAATTAATTAACTTCTGAGTCCGAGAGTAGTACCACTCAACCTTATTATCATGCGAAACTAAGTCCACCTACAGGGTTTACACGATAATCCTTATGAGCTCCTCAAGGGGACATCATCAACCTAGATTATAGGACACAGTTTCCTTCTATAATCAATAACACACCATATACATAGCATTATCTCCCAACCCATCGGGCCTTTTAATCTAACGAGATAAATCTCACCCTTTGATGAATCAAAGAAATACATACTAAGTATATGTGGTTGTTATGCACATGCACATCCATAATAACTGAAGTCTAGTTCGATTATATAGTCAGTATAAATCGAACGACCTCAAATGGTCTTGCTCAATACATACAAAGTGTACTAGTGTAATTTAATAGTCAAGAAAAAATAATACTAATTATACTACAACCACTCTAATGGTTTGTTTCTATCCATCTTGGTTGTGAGCTATTGTTTATAATTTATAAGGAACCGATAACATGATCTTCTGTATGTGACACCACACACCATGTTATCTACAATATAAATTAAGTGAACAACTGCATTACATAAGAAACGCAAACATTCTGACTAAGGTAATTCTCATTTCAATATTATTACAAAATTGATGTTTATACAAAAAGAAAGACTTTATAGTATACATCCCAACAGGAGAAACTGAACAACGCAGACTTAGAGCAAAACTGTCCAAAAAAGGTTGTTGGAGTCGACTTGAGTCATAACTCGAGTCAACTTGAGCCTGGTCAACAGCCTCTGACGTCAGTGTAGTTCAGGATTCCTCCACGCGAGACTTGAGTCGACCGGAGATGGCATTGGAGTCGACTCGGAGCCACGTCAGCCAGATAACGCAGCGGAGAGGAAAACTTATCAGGAAGGCTCCACGTCGGATTGGAGTTAACTTGAATTGAGGCTCGAGTCAACTTGAAGACACATTCACAGCGGAGGAACACGATCGAAGCTGAGCTGGAGTCGACTCGAGATAGGGTTTGAGTCGACTGGAGTCCTGTATAAAAGAGTACCTCGACCAGCAGCCAGTATAATACGTTTTCAATAATTCCCACGCTTAATTTGTTGAGACGTCGGCACCCCGAGCATCCCCAAGCAATCTAGAGTTGCCGCTACGCTGAATTCACAACAAAAGAAGATCAAGCAAAGATTCGGCTAATCGATTTTGGTAACATGTACTTAAATTGTTCATTCTTAATCAATATTGTGATTTTTGTAATCGTTCAACTTGTATCCCTAAGGAACAAGTTTATCTAGTGGATTGCCCGTAGTAAACATTTTGAAAACCGTGGGCCTTGGAGTAGCAGCCTTGGGCTGTGAACCAAGTAAATAGTTGTGTTCTTATTTGTTATATTTCATGTTTATTCCGCTGCAAAATGTTGGGAGTTTCGTATTTGATTACTAGTATGAATGAATGTAAGGAAGTAAACTGTAGCGTCCGTCAGGGCTCTGATAAGGGCGGGCGTTACACCGGCCACCTAGTTACTAGGCTGCCTCGAGCAACCAGTTACTCAACTATCTTAGCACTTGGCTATCCCAGCTGCCTGAAGACAGGCCCGGTTCCTTCTTTTACTTACTCGTCTTATTCGGCTCTGCCTCGACGGATCCGATCTCTCTGCGCCACTCCGATACCGTCCTCCCTTATCACTTCCCTACCTAAAGGAAGCTCCGCGGCGCCCAGCAACCAGACACTCACACGTGTGGGCCCTGCCATAAGAGGGGGTGGTTACTAGGTTGTCAGGCTTCTACCTGCTCAAGTTTCCATTCTTAGCTAAAAGACAAGAATGATTCGCATGCTCAAATCATAGGACGATTGTTAGGTCCACAGACTTTGTCTCCTAGATGTTATCCTATCTGCTCACTTGTCAGAGAGGTACAGGATTCGTCTTCTCAGCTACCTCACCTTACAACTATCCACCTCAGTGAGTATATAAACCTCGAGGCAGATATGATAAATCTCTCTGGAATCTTCTGCATCTCAAGCACTACTTCTTCTTCTTCTTTCTCCTACTGACTTGAGCGTCAGAGTGGCCCTACTGGGAATCCCCGGCAGTCAGCTAATCTATTTGTTTAGTATTTCTCTTCTCCAGATTCCATCGATCGGCAAGGTTCGTCACAGGCTGAGTGGCATAATCCTTGAGTAGTGGCTTGATCGTCTTCAATGTCTAGCTAGAACAACAATGTTATGAAATCTAGAGATCATGAGCAAAGGATAATTGAAAACAGTCAACCTCTTTCTAATGATTTCTTTTTTTGCTCAAGACGTGGATGATAGAAAAATCCAATACATGATAATTATAAGTCATTTATCATGATTAATTACATAATTGTCTGCGTGTGTGAATCCAAATTTTGTATTAAATTAAAAGCATATCTAAATTCATACCGGTAGCTATACGATGCAATGACGTGAAAGAAAGAAGTCATAGAGGGTAGCTGCATTCTAAATTAAATATTCGAGAGACCTGAAGTGCATTATCCATGGATCACAACCAAAAATGAATAATTCATTTATCTAAATTTTGGACCCTCGTATATATACTAAGTAATTTTTTTTTATGTTCTATCATTAAATAAAATGTGTCAATTGACACTTTCAAAGAAAAATTCTTAATTTTGATGATAATATATAATAAAGTATCCAATTGATAAAAACAATTTATTTATGTCTAAATAAATATTTTATAGTTTTCAAAGTGGCAATTTGGGACATAAATTTTATAGTCCACAATCGTCAAATTGTCGATGAACTGTACATACATTACCATGCAACAAATTTGTAGCATATATATTTAATATTCAATTTAAATAAATATAACAATATAAGACATATCATACATCTCAACCTGGCAAACTCCCGACCATGTATTAACATGGAAGATCATTAAAATGAATTAGCAACTAACTCAACTTTCTAGGTGCTAGGATCACTGGAATAAAATGAATTAGCAATTAACTCTACTTTCTAGGTGCTAGGATCATTGGAAGGCATGACGGACAAGCCAGAGGGGAGGTGTGAATAACTGTTCGTAAATATAAAATTTTGCTCTCTTGCACTTATTTGCACTTATGTAAGATCAAATAAATTTGCTACCATTTATATGGTGCATAGAGTTAACATAACCTAATAAGTAAACACAAAAGATGAATATTTCAGACTTTATTTTTTTTTCTTTTGATTCCTTCCTGTACATGCTTATCTGTTTTTAAACGAGAAGTGACAGAGTAGCTATATGATTAACGAGATTATTGGGAACAGGTGGATGTGTCTCTATGCTTTGGATCTTTGCTGCAACTTGTCTAAAGGGAAATTGCTAGATCCACAGGTCACATTAAGGGCCAAATCGAGAACCGCGTAACGCGTACAGTAGTACTCCTCTAAGCCATCCGTTTGCAAATTATGTGTAGTTCATGCTTCAAGTAAATAACACTTGAACGCGATATTATTTTGGCAGTTATTACCAACTCCTATGCTAGCTAGCTTGCTACGTCGTTCCATAGGCGTATAATCAAAATTATACTTACAGAAGGGATGCAACTAAGGGACGATGAACGTGGACAAAGCCAACGACTTCCAGTGGGTCAGGCGAAGACTTCCGACTCTATATAAACCGTAGCGAGCTGCATTCACTTATCATGTCATCGGAGGAGAAAGACATGGCGAGGAATCTCATGGCCGCTCTAGTTCTACTCGTAGCCAACTCCGCTCTTTTCCTCCCTTCTCTCGCTTGTCCATACTGCCAGACGCCGACCGTTACTCCACCGCCGCCGCCGTCACCGCCACCTCCTGCACCTTGCCCCCCACCGCCAGTGCCCAAGGTGTCACCGCCATCACCCAAGGTGTCACCGCCAGCGCCCAAGGTGTCTCCGCCATCACCCAAGGCACCGGCGTCGGCTGGGGCCTGCCCCATCGACACACTGAAGCTGGATGCATGTGTGGATTTGTTGAGCGGGCTAGTGCACGCTGTGATAGGGCAAAGCGCGAAGAGCAAGTGTTGCCCGGTGATCGAGGGGCTCGCCGACTTGGACGCGGCGCTCTGCCTCTGCACCACCATAAAGGCGAAGGTGCTCAACGTCAAGGTGTTGATGCCCATCGCGCTCGAGCTCCTCATTGACTGTGGAAAGCACGTGCCCTCCGACTACAAATGCCCTGCTTAATGCAATCATCATATATATTTAGTATCATGCGTGTTTTATCAAACTGTCTGCTCGATTATGTTGCATAATATAAGTGTCGTGTGAAAGATAGTTAATTATGGGATTAATCAAGGTTTAATGAGTACGTAATCTATCATAAACTATATAATAAATGTCGTATACTTTTTTTTCTGCATTCAAAATGTTTTCCTGATCTTTCGGATTTTCAAGTTGTTTTCTTTACTTCCTTTGTTAGCCACGAACATTGATTTAAGCACTTGAGATCTTAGTTCATTTATCATTTTCTGGCTTTCTAATTACGATATCTTCTTAGCATATCCTATCATTTTTTTTTATGTTTAATAATATTGTTGATATATTTTTTTTCTGTGGTCTTGCATATCCTATCATTTGCTGATGATGCAGGGGCAACAACCGTACTTTTGTAAGCGATAGGGCATTGAAATTGGGGTTGTGCAAGCCAATTTCTAGACTATAAAAAGTTTACTTTAGTTCGATGGAAAAAATTTTGGTTATTCAATAACTGGTTCAAAGTAGAACATGATTGGTGGAGACTCAACTGGGAGAGGATTTTCAATGGATAATGGATATGAAAAAAGGACCATCTAGGGATAGATCATAATGAGGGTCTTTCAATTTACTTTGATATCTGATAAAAAATTTTTATGGGATTAAATTAACCATCCTCATTATTAATAGATTCAAAGGGTAGGATATTCAATGTCAACTAAAAATTAAAAAAAATAATAGGTGGACACAACTCCAATATTTGTTTAAATAGCTAGACATTCCAAAAATATCAGAAAATGTAATACAACAAGAAAATAAAAGGCAAATAAAAAAGAATATTTTTATGCCAATTATTTATTATATACCTCGGGATTAATCTCTCATGCTGTTAGTGTATATAGCGACTATGGTATTTTTTATATATATTTTTGGTGGTCGAAGAAAAATAATGTAAAAGCTCATGTTCCATAATGAATGAATCACAGAGCAGGAGCCAGAACTCAGAGCTCTAGCCATTTCTTTCTCCTCTAACCTCACGCTACATAAAAATAGACTTCGTAAAACAGTTTTTAAAATGAAATTAAAAATTAAAGTTAGATTTGTTATAAAATTACTGATCCATTTTATTTAAATAAAATATAATATATAAAAAAAATTAAGATGAAATTTAAAATAAATTAAAAATAATTTTTTATAAAAAAATAAATGCATATTAGAAATGGAATATAATACCAAATTATATTTGTTAAAAAATCTATTAAAAAATTTTAAACAGAAATTTTTTTTCCTTTTCGCGTATCTTTTTGCAACCGAGATTCTCAAGCAACCAAATCCCTAATCTTTTTTTTTCATTTTTTTTCTTCTTCTTCTCTATCGCTCGTAGCCATCGTGCAGTTGAGACATCTTTTTGCTAGCTATCGTTTCTCCATGCTACTCCGTGGGATCCTTCCTTTTCCTTCATGTCTAACCTTCCGCCCTACCTCCCTGTTTTCCGACCACCAATGTTTGGCTGCGTCTCTTTTTTTTTTTTTTTGATAAATCAGATGAGTAGTTCTCAACTTGTTGTGGCAGGCCTTGATGGATGTGTTCCTGTTATGTCCCGAGAGACCGTCCGAAAAATTTTGATAGCATCTCCCCTTTAATAATGACCTTCCCTAAATACATACATGCATATAAACAGTCAACACGGTCGTAAAATGGATAACACGTCCAACAGACATCACAGATACACACAACATATGAAATATAAGACTTACACGGCCACACAACAACTATCACATGCACACTAACCAACATAAGCAAAATGCAACGTAGCGGAAAACATCGTAAATCCGAACAAAGCTAATAACCACCAGTACAAGTCTAACACCACAACAGTCCATGTCCACAAAATACAAATCCAATTGAATACAACGATAAACCATACAAACCAAGAGACAACCTCCTAATGTGAGATAGCAGCAGTCGACCGAAACTCCAAGTTCCAAGTAATCTATCTGCTACCTGGGGAAAAAATAAAGTAACCCCAGGGTCTGGATAGTGAGCATTAGATACTCAGTGGGTACAGAAAGTAGTGCATGTAAAGATAATCAAAAGGAATAACAAGGAAATGCAAGCTAGAGTAAACATGTATAGAAGAATAAAATAATAACCTATACATGGTAGCAGGTATCAACAGGGTATCATTTGATGGGAAACACTAGAAAACCCGTTCCGGTGAATTCTTGCAGAACAAAATTTTTTTCCGGAAACGGATTTAAGTTGCCCTCATAGTCAATCAAACAAAGTTTGATCGACGCATTTAGATCATTGGGCTCTTGTGTTTGGTTTACAGGATCCATGGAGAAGAAGAACAATTTATTAAAGCGGAAACATAAATTATACCTCTTCTTAACGGGATGTCTAGAAGGAGTTGAAGACCTCTCGATCTTCTGCTGTATTCCTCTCCTCTTCTCGAACGTTGTGTGGGCAACGATCCTTCGAGATGATTCCACCAAGTCTCTTCACTCCGATGGTAAGCAAGCAATGAACCAACCCTTTCTTTCCTTCTCTTTTGCTTCTCCTTCCTTCTTCTTCTTGGCCGCCGGCCCTAGAAGAGCTAGAAGAGGAGAAGAGGAGCCGGCCCTAGGGGAGCAAGGGAAGAAGAACTCCTTAGAGGCCGCCGGCCCTAAAGAAAAGAAGAAGAGAAAAGGGAGGAGGGGAGCCGGCCCTTCACAATGAGGGAAGATGTGGCCGGCCCTAGCACAAGGAGAAGAGAAAAATTTTCCTCGTTGTAATTTTCCCTTTGCAAGCCTCCTCTTTTATAGCTTAGCCATCTCACAAAATTTGGTATGATTATAATCAAATCAAATCTTCTTATCCAGATTTGATTAGAAAAATCATAATTAATTTTGTCTGCGGAAGAGATAAAATTATGATTCTAATCAAATCAAATCTTATCCAGATTTGATTAGAAAAATCATAATTAATTTTCTCTGCGGAAGAAATAAAATCATGATTCTAATCAAATCAAATCTTATCCAGATTTGATTAGAAAAATCATAATTAATTTTCTCTGCGGAAGAAATAAAATCATGATTCTAATCAAATCAAATCTTATCCAGATTTGATTAGAAAAATCATAATTAATTTTCTCTGCGGAAGAAATAAAATTAATAATTTCGTAACAGAAATTTTAATCAGAATTTCTTAACAGAATTTTTTCTCTGAAAAAATAATTTCAGAAATTCTTAAAATTTCCTATCCGAAATTTCATATAATTTTCTTAGGTGGATACGAGGTTTTATCCAGAGGCTACAGCAGGGACCTAGAGGAGAAATTGGTTTTGGCCTCCTGATGGGCTTGGGCTTCCTGTGTTCTCCCTGAACACCCAACTCAAGCCCATCAATAATATCTCATACCACTAAAGGGTTATTATTGAACTACCGCACCAATCTCATATTACAATATGAGCTCCTTCTTACTATAAGTACATTAATCTCCCTGTGTTTAAGATATCGTATGTCCGTCAATTAAATGAGTTACTGACAACTCGAATTTAATTAACTTCTAATCCAAGAGTAGTACCACTCAACCTTAGTTATCATGCGGAACTAAGTCCACCTGCAGGGTTTACATGATAATCCTTTATGAGCTCCTCAAGGGGACATCATCAGCCTAGATTATAGGACACAGTTTCCTTCTATAATCAACAACACACCATGTACATAATACTAATTCCCCAACTCATCGGGCCTTTTGATCTATCGCGCTAAATCTCACCCTTTGATGAATCAAAGAAATATATACTAAGTACATGTGTTTGTTATTATATAGGGATTAAGAGCATGTACATTTATAGTAACAGAGGTTTAGTCCGATTATATAGTCAGTATAAATCGAACAATCCTCAGATGGTCCTGCTCAATACACACTTAGTGTACTAGTGTAATTTTATAGTCAAGACAGACTAAGACCAAATTACACTACAACCAGTCCAATGGTTTGTCCAATCCATCTTGGTTGTGAACACTGTTTATAATTTATAAGGAACTGATAATATGGTCTTCTGTGTGTGACTCCGCACACCATGTTTATCTACAATATAAATTAAGTGGACACTTGCATACAATTAAATGCAAACATTGACCAAATGTGATTCTCATTTCAGAATGTTTATTTACATAGATAGCTAGGATTCTGGTATACATCCCAAATCCAACAACATCAATAATTCCAACATCAAAACCAAACAAACCCAATCAACAGTAAAACAACACTAATCCAACAGTAAACCATAATCCCACATCTACAGCTCAACCAATACTTAGTTAACAGATCCATTCCAGGAAACCAAAATCAACATTAATAATCCTAATTAATTCTCTAATAACAACAACACTTTCACAATCCTAATAACTTCTCCATAACTCCACAAAACTCCCTCAACAGATCTCCTCATGAACCGAACACCTCAAATCCAATCAAATAGTATCATGCCAGCTTCACACGAACAGGACACTTACATCAACCAATAACATCATCCACAAATTCATTGCTCATTCCTAATAATCAATTAGAATCAACAAGATTCTTACCTCAGATGGGATTAAACACCCCAACTCCACCCGATTACAATCCCCTTCTTCCTCTTCACGGCCGCAACCTCAATCCGATCGAATCACAGCAACCGAGCTGTGAAGAAGGAAAAATCCATCAACAATCCAAAGGAATTCAAGCTTGGAAATTTGTCAAAACCTTAGATCTAAGCTTCATAGGGAAAATTTAGGATTTTTATGTAATGATGAAGAAATAAATAGAAGATAGCAAAGTTCATGCCATAACATCATATCAATCATCAAATTAGTAAAATAAAAAAAATCATCAAAGATCACTCTAATCTTAGTTTGAAGAAAGAAGGAGAGATGTGCGATAGATATACCTTCATTCCATGATTTTTTTTTTTTTTGCAAAAAAAAAGGGGTGAGATCTTGAGTTTGGAAGCATTGGAGAAGAAAACTATGTATCGAAGAAAAGAGGATCGACTGGAGAAAGGAAGAAATGGATTGAATAGGTTGACCTTTAAAAGTTTTGAATTTTAGGAATCTTTAAAATATCTACTAAATTTGAAAACATAGGAGCACATCTAAATACATTTATTCTACCTAGGAAAATAATTTTACAAAAATCCTAAATTTGCATGATGTTTGATGCAAAGTTAAAATTTCCTAAAAATTATAATAATTTGAATGTCAACAATATATCATTTGATCATTGTACTATGATTGCCAACTACCAAGTATTTTATACATGCATGCTAATAGTTGCATATGCACTATGAGAAAAGAAAAGATTACCGACAAAAAAGTTTTGGCCAAAATAATTTTTGCCAATAATTTACTGACTAAACTTATCTTGGTCAATAAATTTTTTAAAATATGGACATATCATTTATCGACCAAAATAAATTTTAGCTGATATTTTTAGCTAAAATTAACATTAGATGATAGCTTTAAGATCCAATCGTATGATAAAAGCAGTAAGTGTTGGTGTAATCGGCTTCTAAGCTTTTAATAGTTTGTTTGGACAATATATTTAATGGAGTTTGATTAAGGTTGACCAAGTAATTTGATCAAGGTTGATCAAGCTAAATGTAGAGTCCAAACAAGTCAAAGTTAATTAGATGCTTGAAAGAAGTAAGAAGTCAAAATAGATCAAGAGTGATCAGATGCTTGACAGTCAGTGGAAGACCTAGTTGTAAACTAGATAGTAAAATCATAAATGGGAACTAGGTAGTGGAAGACCTAATTGGAAATTAGGCAATGGTAGACCTAGTTGGAAACTGGACAGTGAAAGATCTTGTTGGGAACTAAGTGATGGAAGTCTGAGTGGATCAGCTGGAAAATGAACACTTAGCAAAGGTAAAGTCTTGAAGGAGTGAACTCCGAACAAGAAAACATAATAGGTTAGGTAGATCAAGTACTAGGTTTTGCATGATTTTTGTAGGTTGTAGCTATATGAACACTTGGAAGATCGAGGTGCATCTAGAGGTTGGACTCAAGGTGAATTGGTCTAGGCAACCAGATTTGGTCTGATCGATTGGAACTAAGTTTGTCTGGGTGACTCAACTTTATCCTGTACATATTTGGTGGTCAACAGATGAGTTTTGACTGAGTTCCAAATGACCAAAAGGTGTTTCAAGCAATCGAAAGTCTAAAACTTAGCTTAAAGAGGATCGAGTTTGCAGCCAAATTAGTGGAGGTCCAACCGACCAGAAGATTGCCAATTAGGCTCAATAAAAGGAGAGTTGAGGCATATGCTTCCATCAACAATCACAAACAATCCCTATGTTTTTAGTTCAAGTTCTTCTAGTGTGATATGAGAAGCTCTAGAAGGAGTGTTGTGGCATTTAGGATATCAGACCGAATCATCACAACTTAGTTTTCTTTTATTTAAGTTCTTATTACTACTATTATTATTATGATTGTGCCTTGTTGAATCTTGTAAGAGGTTGTGTTGGTGCAGCGAAAGCTGTTCAGATTGCTAGAGGGGAGGGATGAATTGCGACCTACAAAAACATGTTATTTCTCTTGCTAACTAACTTAGTAAAGACACACATTAATTAAAAATTGAACATAACATAAAATTAAGAGGCACAAATTTACTTGGTTTGCAACTAGGAGGTTGCTAGTCCAAGACTATAAAAAGCTCCACTAAGATCTCCTTCTTCGAACACAAGTCAAAGGCGGAGAAGCCCCTTATAATAGTTGAGTACAAGAACAATAAAGAAACTAAAAACAAGAATTAAAATGTGTGTTGTGCATTTTCTTCTTCAAGCTTCAGTCTATTTATAGCCTTCATCTCGATTTGATCGTTGTGCTTGTAGGATAAGTGCTTGTGCTAGAGTGAGGGGTGAATAACCCTCATTTGTTCATTCGTTCTATTTACTTTCACAGGGAACTTGCAGCGGATATTAGAAATAAAATAAAGACTCATTGATTTTACTTGATTCATAATCTCCCAGGGTTAGTATATCCAAGACCTACGTACGTGAGGAGCCCGCCCACTAATAGCCTCTATTTTGAAACTTTTTCGAAGGTGAAGAAACCTATCTTACAATGAATATAATATAAAATGAGAAATGGAAAAGTAAAATGGAATAAATAAGTAAACACTCATGTAGGCCGATCTAGAAGTCTTCAGCATAATGCACTCCTCCTAGAACTTCTCCGATTGCACGAGTATGACTTTGGTCATGTTCGACAGCACTGCTGGATTTTTTGATGTTACATATTGATGGCCTTATAAAAACTCTTTTGGGTGCCCTAATCCCTTTTAAGACACCCTGGACCAATCCAATTCAATTCGATTCCGTTGGTTATCATTCAAGGGTGCTTGGATAGTTCGAGCGCTTGGAGTGAGTTCAACCAGGCTTGACTTGAGTTGACTTTGGGCTTAGTTTAACTGTTTCTATTTGCTCTTCTTATGCTTCCTCAGTCATGCTTCTAGCTCCTGGTTCCTATAAGCTTAGCTCCAGGTTTGACCTAAGCCTAACTATAGTATGTCTGACCTATTAGGCTTAACTAAGTCTTATCCTGTAGATCTAACCTAATAGACTTACCCTTACATTCTCAGTGCAGCTTAAGTGTATGTTTTTTTTGACCTACGGTATTTAAGTCATCTTGGTCATGGAGACTTATACTTTGACATCTTAAGCAAACATTTTCAAGGAGATGTGGATCCGGGATGAATGAGCATAAGTTAAAGTCCCCGAAGGTATTTGGATAGCTCACAGATGATTCACCACTCCTTAAAAAGGAAGATGTATACCTTATGGTCGCTTGTCAGGATTGTTACTTAAAGTCTTTGGCCAAAGCATTGCATGTCAAGAGTATAATATTCTTATATACATGTATAAGCACTACAACAAATTTGACTTTCCGCAGCATGTCATTAACGGCGCACAATTATAGTGTGCTGTTAATAATGGTTTTTACGGCGCACCTAATATGTGTGCTACGGATAATATGTTATATTTTTACAATTAACAACGCACAAATAAAAGTGCATTGCGAATATTATTTTTCGCAGCGTGCAAAAATTATACGCTGTAAATAGTAACTAATATTTGTAGGTATTGACAGCGTGCATCGATGTATGCTGTTAAAAGGATTAAAAAAATATATCTTAAAAGAGTTAATTGAGAAAATCAGAAATCACGCGCTCTTTCAACCCCTCCCCCTGCGGCGTCTGTCGCGATTCCTTACCCCGACTCGGCTAGGTTTCAAAACCACCCCCCGTTCTTTCTTCCCTCCGTCCGTTCTCGTCCCTGAAGCCGTGCTCGCCGTGCCTTCTCAGTCCACCGCCGTTCCCTCAAGCCGTTCTCCCCGTCCTTTCTTCCCTCTGTTCGTTCTCGTCCCTCCACCGTTCCTTCCACCGCCGTTCCCTTTGCCGTTCCTTCTCAGTCCGCCGTTCCCTCCACCGTGCTCGCCGTTCCCTCTACCGTGGGGCTTCCTCCACCGTCGGGCTTCCTCTCTACCGTCGCGCCTTCCCTCCGTTCGTTCTCGCGTCGTTCCCTCAGTCCGTGCTTGCCGTTCTCAGTCTGGCTCCGTTCCTCCTCAGTCCATGCTCCTCCAGCTCCTCAGTCCGTGTTTTCCTCAGTCCGAGCAGCGGCGATAAAGGTATTTCTAAGTTTAGGGTATTAATTTTAGGCATGATTTGAGGCTATTAATTTTTGGGTTGATAAAGGAATTTTAGGGTTCCCTGCTTGCCATGATTTGAGGCAATTATTTTTGATTTCGTGTGCTTATTTTTGTTTTCCTCAGTCGTGTATTTTGTTATGATAAGAGCACCGATCCAGCTACATCAACTACATCCACTACATTAGCTGCAATTTCTATTTTACCATCTAGCTGCAGTTGTTATGATAGGAGCACCGATCCCACTGCATTAGCTGCATTAGCTACATTAGCTACATATTATGTTATGTTTTACCAGCTAGCTGCATTTGTTATGATAGTGTGCCCCGGTGGCTAAGACTCTTCTCTTAATGGCAGCTTTCTAAACCGTTGGTAAGACTCAATTAGCCTTATGGGTCATATAGGTACAATATCTGAACTCTAACAAAAACAAAATTATTGTTGTAGTGATCCTTTCATGCAATCACAATGAAAATTAAGCTTACTTGATTTTGCAATAAATAAAACTATATATATAAGTGAATCTAATGAACTTGAAGAATTGCTGTTGTAGGATATCTTCACACTAATGAACTTGAAGATGCTGTAGTTGGATTGTCATGTGACTTGGTTACTGTAAAGGCAGAAAAAGGTCTATTCATTGAAAGGAATATCACTTTACGATTTATGGTTTTATATCACTGATGGTTGAGCTTTAAGATGCCGTTTTTCATGTTTATCATCTAACACAAAAGATTGTTCTCTTTGTTCTATCTAAGATTCCTCATTTGAATCTCTGTAGCTCTGCGATGGCTCCATTGTGGCCTTCACTGTTCTGCACAATTTAAATTGCAATCATGGATTAATATATGTTACTTCAGAGGTAATTGCAAATTGATATTTATAAGTTCCTTTAAGTTGATTTTGTTAATTTGATTACAAGGAACACAAAACAAGTCACATTGCCTTTTCGTCTTAGGGTTATTTGAAAATATGCCAACTACCATCTAGATGCAACTATGATAATTACTGGCCAGTTGAGAAGGTGAAAATAGCAGAAGCATCTTGCTTTCTACATCATTTTAGTATTTGGAAGAACTAATGCTGTTAGCTATTCTGTCAGATTCCTTTGAGGGGTACCCCTCATCAAGTCACCTATTATGCTGAGAGAAACCTGTATCCACTGATAGTATCTTTCCAAGTAAGCTATCATCTGTATTGGATTTAAATTTCTGAAAATTTTAATCTTTTCTCTAAAGTATATCATAGTTCCTTGTATAGCAATTCTAGTGTTTGGTTACCACATGTCTTTTTATTTCAATTTCCTTGCTTATGCAACTATGTGAAGTTTTTCATAGCCTACTATGTGAAGTTTTTCACAGCCTACTTGTCAAATGCCTTCTCTTCCAAGTATAATCAGACAGTTAGTTTAAGGGTTCAGACTTTGGAACTTGGAAGAAATGTGTCATGAAATTTATAGTGAAAAAAAGTATCTGGAGACTTGTTAATGCTGCTGCACGTCATTTTCATGAAAGCTTGTATGCTCATTGCTTTAAATACTGAGTCAGGTTTTGATAACAAAATATGCTAATCTGGAAAGTTTACAATAGTTTGAAGATTTCTATTCTTTGTCATTCTTCGTTCACGAGTTTAGTGCTTTGACACCATTATGTTGTTTAGATCTTGCAGTTCTCATAATTTTGGTACTCTTTGGCAAGCATTATTATTTCGGTTCACATAATTCGCTCGCATGCTTTTAGTATCAACTCTTGTTCTGCAGGTTGTTCGACCTCTTAATCAAGTCCTTATTCTATTGCTGATCAAGATATTGTTCACATGAATGACAATGATAATGTCAACTCCGATGATCTTCAAAAAAATTATACTATCGATGAGTTTGAGATCCGCATTTTAGGACTTGCCATGCCTGGAGAACAATGGGAAACTAAGGCTACAATTCCGATGCAAACCTCTGAAAATGCGCTTACTGTTAGAGTGGTCACATTATTTGTAAGTTGAACAAGAAATCATAGAATTTTTGGCAGTTTATTTAACTTGACATGCTCTAGAATATGTTTTGTCCTAACATCATTCATCCTGAACATTTTTAGTCTGGTTTCTTTTTAATAAATTTCTTGTTAATAACTTTGGTATTGTCTCTGCAGAACACGACGACAAAGGAAAATGAAACCCTTTTAGCCATCGGGACAGCTTATGTACAGGGCGAGGATGTAGCTGCTAGAGGAAGAATGCTACTGTACACTTTTGTTAAAAATGTTGACAGTTCTCAGAATGTGGTAATTATTCAGTAAAATAGAAAGTTAATTTTCATTAACTAAATAAAGCTTTACTTTTTGAACTTGGTTTGGATTTTTTTTTAGTTTTGCTTATTTTTTTGTCTGACAGGTTTCTAAGGTTTACTCGAAAGAGTTAAAGGGTGCTGTGTCTGCCATAGCTTCTCTCCAAGGTCATTTGTTGGTTGCATCTGGTCCAAAGATCACTTTGCACAAGTGGACTGGTACTGAGTTGAACGATATCGCTTTCTATGATGCTCCTCTTCACGTAGTGAGCTTGAACATTGTAAGTATGTTTTCTTTTAAGACTTGAACCTAACTATACCAGAAAGCTCGTAGGCATTTGTTTCTGTTTCAGAATTTTGGCAGAAAATTGCTCGAGGCATATAAACTTTACATATAGTATTCTGTCTTCAGTTTTCTGGACTTTTATCGTTTACCAGTGCAACCACCTTCGTATCCTCAACTTGAAGAATTGCTGTTGCAACCTATTAGTCAAGCTATTGGAGATAAAATAGTAATAAGAGTTTTCATACCTATGCTATCACTGCAGATAAAGCTATTTTACAATATTTGTATATTGATATTTGCAGAAAGAAATAGAAGACTGCCCACCCGAAGCTTTAAACACAACTAACATTACTGATGATGCAATTGGCCTTGTATTGGCAAGGAATCTCGAGGTAGAGTGCGTGGAATGGGCTTTGAAGTTAAACCATCAAAAGTCGGAGCTTCTGTGGAAAAAAAATTCAACTGTTAAGCATCTTGAAAGTATAGAGTTCTTGTGGAGAAGGTGGAGCTAATTTGACCAAACGAAGAAATGCTTTTTTTTGAGGATGCAATAGGAAGCACAGTAGCTTGGGCATCGATGTTTCAAATTTGTTGTAGTGAATGAGCGGCATCTAACAATGCATCATTGCTACCCAAGTGACAAGAATGTCGAGATCCGACATAACCTTCGTGACTATGACAATGTATGACCATATCCTTCTATCTTTGATATCTAGATTGATTAATGAGGCATAGACCGTGTCATCCTCTTATCAATCTTTGTGTTTCTTGATCCCCTAGTAGACTTACTCAAGCAAATGAGCTCAATATCTCATATTGACTCATTTGAGCATGGTCATGCATTTCGTAGTCCTATTCTATCAAGAGGCCGCAAGATATCAATCCCGTTATATGAGAGGGATAGATCCCATCTACATCACTCTCATCCCTCTATATAATTTGTTACATACCCAGTGATCGCCTTTATGGTCCACCCTGTTGTTACACATGACGTTTGACAATACCAAAGTACATAGCTCCTTATGTAGGAAATTGTAGTGACTTCAGATCTAAGGACTATTCATACCAATAGTCACATGAGAAAGTTTATGACACTCATATAACGATCCATAAAACTTTCTCATGATGGGTCAACTCGATATCCCATATCCATGACTTGTGAGATCAAGTCATCTAGCTGATCCACATGCTAGTCTCAATGTATTAATATCATCCATGAACATTAATGCTTGATTATGAATGATTAAGAGTAGTATTCTCTATATCATCTCACTATCGATTCAAACAATCGATATGATATAGATTAGAACTAGCTACCCAAGGACATTATTATACTTAGTTATTTAGCACAAATACAAGGTAAGTATAATAATCAAAAAGTTTACCTTTATTAATAATAGAATATGATACAAAAGGTCCCTAGTTAATCATCATATAATTGGCTCTAGGGCTGCTACTAACAATCGGACGTGAAAAGCAAAAGCTCGACAGCGCTTAGATTCGATAATGTCGAATATGCCGGCGAAGCCCCTCTTTTATAGGGCCCAACAAAGGTGACGTGGTCGGCTGGAGGCCATCGGATCATGGCGGTTACGCCTCGATGGCCAGATCTACACCGCACGTCCGACCGCTCTTATTGATTCAACTTCTCTCTTCCTTTTTCGGCTCTACTTCAATCTGGGCCTTGCTTCTCGCCGGACTTCTCATCTCACCGTTGAAGGTCTGACACGGCGAGTGGTCGTTTGACGGCGAATCCGACCGTACAGATCCCGTCGCGATTACGCACACCCCCTGCCATTAATGCATTGATACACCCCTTATTTCCATAAATGATTAAGTATCTTGCGCATTAAATGCGATTAGAACGATAATCTTTGACCTCATTGCACGTGCCGACCCACCTTGCTCGACTGATACACGCAGACCCATCATATGGTGCAGTTTCCTTAGCCAGCTCTGGTCAGGCAACACATGTCAGAGCTCAGTCAAGACATTTCCGACTCAATCAGTGTAGTTTCCTTATCCAGAGATCTTGTCAGCTTGAACAAGGCAACGTGTTCCCTCTGAACCCTAAACCAAACTTCAATCTCTGTACTGACTTATCAAATCCACTCAACGAACCCTCACCGAGCCGATCCATGCGAAGCCCAACCGACACCTACCGACTCATTACAACTGGCTCAGTTGATGATTCGCTAACTTCCTAGGAGTCACCAGCCTGACAAGAGACGCCCCTTCATCATTCAGTATGAAAATAATTCGCTAAGGGTTCTAACACGCACCATACCCGAACTAACGCCCCTCTGACCTAACCCATGTTAAGGATACTCGGACTATTTGTTGTCTAGTCAGTCGGCATACTCCTCCTTTGACTAGACTTGATGAGGAGGCTTTGTGATATAACAGATCCTTATTGGTCTGATATGACAAAAAGGGGTTAATAATCGATTCTTGCTAGCATGTCGAACGGTCAATGGTCAAACTGTGCTTTAACTAACCTAGTAATGCTTCAGACAGATCAACCACTTGCTTTCACAACTCGGCCGATCAAACAGCTCGACCACATGCTCTCACAGCTCGGTCGCTCAAACAGCTTGGCCACTTGCTCTCACAGCTCGCCCGCTCAAACAGCTCGCCCATATGCTCTCACAGCTCGACCACTCAAATAGCTTGACCGCATGCTCTCATAGTTCGGTCGCTCAAACAGCTCACCCACATGCTCTCTAACTTCAGGTTCAGTCAGCTCGGCTACTAAATGGTCTGATCTCTCCTCGGCTCGAGATCAAAGAGACAACCAAACTTATCAGCTCTGCCAAAAGGATAAGGACGGTTACTAAGTTCCCAAACTTGGTTTCTGAAATTCTCGCACACTTATGCTCATAACCGTTAGATGAAGATAATCATCTTTGCTGAGTCGTTGGATGATTGGAAACTGTCAGAGATCGTGCCTTTAATGATGCATTATTGGCCTATTTGACAGCTAATTATGTACGTTACTTCCCGAAGATCATGCTCCTCCGATTGTTATATAAGTCCTCACAGGTATAAAAGAAACTCTCTCTCAAATTCTCTACACATAAAGACTTCTTCTTCTTCATTTCTGCTCTCTGCTGACTTGAGCGTTGGAGTGGCCCTACCGAAAATCCTCGATGCCCTGCTAATCCGCTTGTTTAGTTCTCTCCTTCCTCAGGTTCTTCTCGTCGGCGGGTCCAACGAAGGTTGAGGTGGCATATCACTGACAGGTGGCTTGACCATCCACGACATCCAACCGGAATACACCACAATGTTGATATATTCAGCTAAAATGACTATAATGTCTAATACTCCATGCCATTCTAAGATAAATAATTATATTAATTTTCTACTCAAAGAACTCGCAACCTCATTTGCCTACACAAAATATAAATAATCACACTTGCATCCTATTAGATCAAAAGTTACCAATTTAATATTAGACCTTACCATTGCATTTATTCCCAATTGAATGGCATACCCACAATCACATCAAATGCAAGACACTTTAGGACAATCAAGTTCACCATCAAGTTCACTATCTAGTCCACTCTTTCTACTCCAAGATACAAAATCCCAAACATGTTTCACTTGTAACACACTCTACATATATACATATTTATTTTTAGAACACCAATTTATATTTTTGCGACTAGCATAGTTTTTCATATGATTTTATGCAATCAAAAGCCTATACCTAATGAGTTATGACTAGCTCTTTGCCCCTTGACATCATTGACATTTTTCGACCTCTTAAAACATTGTGCACTCTCTTCATTCAACACCTTAGAAATAGCACCTTAATCTAAGCACCTTGATCTAAGCTATTATCCTTAGTCTATCAAGCTCTTCTTGATTTGAGCTCCTCATTCTTGAGTACTTTGACTTGATCAATACCACCTTCATTTCAATTTATCAACTTGTAAAATATGAGAAATTATAGGGGTTATTTGTAAATAAATTAACCCTAATTGTTAAGGTTTAAGGGGGGATTAAGGAAGCTCATTTAAGAGGTCAATTAAATCAGCCAATTAAAACCCAATTACAACCCAATTAACCAGCCCATTTGATATTGGGTTTGGGTTCAGGTTGGGTTAAACCCGAAACCTATTAAGAAGGCTTTAAAAACCATGATCACTATATTTTCCCAGATTATGATTTTCTCCTCTACTTCTTCTTCTCCCGATCGATAGATGCGCTTGCTCGAAGCTAAGGAAGACATCACGTGATTGCCGGCGACCAGGACCTTTGGCCGATAAATCAAACGTTCATCGGGCGAAGGCTGGATTTGCGTTTTGTTCAGGTGGCAGCGATTCGAGCGACGCGAATAGAGGAGGATCGGAGTTGAGGGAAGATAATCGGTAAGCTTAAATTATTGGTTGATTCTTGGTTGTGTTGGAGTTTTCTTGGATCTTTGGGTGTTGATTTTGGGATTTGATTGAGCTCACAGCTCGATTTGGTTGGAATCGGATCGAAGGAGTGTAGGTGGATTTCAACAGCAAAGGATGGAATCAGAGCTGGATTTAGGGCAAGGGATCAGATCAGATCTGAGGGGTAAAATATGAGAATTATAGGGGGTTAATTGCAAATAATTAACCATAATTGGTAAAGATTAAGGGGTTAATTGGGTATTTGAGGCTTGATTAATTAAGGATTTGGGTTTTAATCTAGGTTATTAATGTAGCCAAATTTGATCAATCCCTAAAGCTCAATTTAAGGCAACCCAATTAAGCTAATTGGGTTAGCCCATAAACCTAAATAACTCAACCTTTTAGTTAATTAAAGGTGCTTAATTTATAGCTTAATTGAATTCATTTAAGATAAGCCTTAATGGGTTAAAAGCTTGAACCCGTTAACCCACTAAGCCATCAACCCGTTCTTCTTCCCAAAATCGCAAAGCCGCGTTCTTCCTTCTCTTCATCGCGTCCGAAGCCAACTCCAGCTGCGATTCCCCATCTTCATCGAAGTCGCGATCCCCTCTCCACGCCGAAGCCCTCTTCCCCTTCACGATCAGCGATTCTTCCTCTCCTCTCCCTCGCGATTGACCCTTTGATGCGGTGGTTCTTCCCCATCTCGCCCGGAGTTTTCCCCTCTTCCTACTATTCGCGCCCCCACGATCACCTTCCAATGATTTCTCGGAGCTGAGAGTGATCGGAGGTCTGCGTTTCGGCGGAGAGTCTTGATGGGTTGGCGATTAGAGGGTTCGGCGTTCGTTGGTCAAGCAGGGCAGGGACATACGGAGGAGGATCGGAGCAGGTGGTTCTTGATCGCCTTCAAGAACCAGATCTTGGAGCTTTCCATAGCTACCTAGCATAGGGCGACCACGATTGAATCTGAATATGCCAAGGAAGTCTTCTAACCGATCGAAGGTGAGATTTCTAATTCTGATTTGAAATTTTGGTTGGATCTATTAGTGTTTTGTTGAGATTGTTGACCTATTGGGAGTTAGGGTTTTGGTTGAAATGTAGGTTGCTTGTGGTAGATTGAATTGATAGGAAATGGATCTGTTAATTTGGGAATTTCAGAATCATGGGACTGATCTGATGACTATGATTTCTGTTTGATCAGATTCATGGTTGCTTGATCGAGTGGAGCTAAGGTTTAGAGCAAAGAAATCTAAGACAGGGCCTAGGAGCAAATCTGAGGTGAGGAACTTCCTCCTCTATTGTATTTGAGTTTTTCTTCTTTTCTTGTTCATCACGGTTTGTTTTTCCCCTGTGTCAAATGTTCTTGTTTGCTTGGATCTACTCAATTGGGTGTTGGCAGCAACTGTGATTAAGAACTAAGGTTGTTAAAGCAAGGGATTATAGGGTATCCCATTTGTCCTAGGTAAGCTTCCTTCCTTTATTCAATTGGGGAATTAATTAGTTGTTAATTGATACTGTTCTATAGGGTGAGGAGCTGTGAGATTCGATTCATGGCTTGGATTAATCAGATTATTGATCTATTGTAGGTTAGGTTGAGTCAAATTATTTTAGGAATTATAATAGAATTGTTGGTGCTTAGATTTGGATTTATTTATTAGAGTTATGTAATTAGGTTAGTTAGGTTAGTTTAAACCAATTAGAATGTGGTTAACTTAAATTAAGATCTAATCTATTGTGATTAGGTTTTGATTGAGTTAAATTGGATTTATTAATCTAATGTGGTTTAGCTTGGATTTAATTAAACATGAGATTGGTTGTATTAATTAATTAATACAACTAATTAGTGGATTAGTTAAACCCTATTAATAGCTATCCTACGGTTAGATTAGTCTAACCCAAGTTAGGTTAATTGAATAGAATCAAACTGACTTTGGTTTGATTAGGATTTCTTTGATATATCGTGGCATTTAGGATAGTTTTATTCTTCTTGCAGGACCCTGAGCGATTGTTGGACTTTGTACTATACGAGGAGTTATTTTGGTGGTTCTATTATTTGATCTGCGAATTATCAGGTGGGTGATTTCTATATTTGGTCAATACAGATCTACTCTCTTTTAGTGCATGATTTCCTTTTCTATTGTTGTTGATCATATTCCTATACATGTTGGTGGGTAATTTACACTACAACAAACTTGACTTTCCGCAGTGCGCAATTAAGCTATCCGCAGCGCACATCGCGTGCTGCATAACTCTAAGCTGTTGAAAGTTATAATACATCCGCAGCGCGCGCCCCGCGTGCTGCGGAAAATTGCATCCGCAGCACGCGGCCCGCGCGCTGCGGAAAGGTGCATCCGCAGCATGCGAGTCACGCGCTGCGGAAAATTGCATCCGCAGCACGCGGCCCGCGCGCTGCGGAAAGGTGCATCCGCAGCACGCGAGTCACGCGCTGCGGAAAGGTGCAATTTTTCGCAGCACGCGGCCCGCGCGCTGTAGAAAGGTGCATCCGCATTATGCGCCACACGCGCTGCAGAAAGGTGCAATTTTTCGCAGCACGCACCCCGAGCGCTGCGGATAATAATATTTTTAAAATATAATAGACCTATATACACAAATATATAATACAAATACAAATAATTATAACCTGCTCAAAGCTTTAACATTTAAAATCCAACATACAAATATAACATAACATCACATTCACAATTATAAAATCATAGTTCAAATATATCAAAGATAATCATCTACATTTAGTTAGACAAAACAATTCAAGTGCATGTTCATCTTTACTACAAACAGTATATCGATTTGTCCAAATCAGTCAGATAAAACTATAAACATCGATGCCCAAGCTACTGTGCTTCCTATTGCATCATCAAGAAAAAGCATTTCTTCGTTTGGTCGAATTAGCTCCACCTTCTCTATAAAAACTCTATCAATCCAAACTTTCCAATAAGATCTACCAAGAGGGACGTGATGCACTTTTGCTTTTGGATCTGTGGATGCAATTCGACCTTCTGCAACAGCTCCATCAACAGACCAGTGGAGCAGCTTACATTTAGCATTAACACTGATATCTCCAACAGTCATCTTTTTGAGTTTTGACTATATCACAATAAACAATAATTAATGATTAAACAAATTTTATAATAAAGCATGCTATAAATAATAAATGAAAATATAATATTGGGTTAAGATAGTTACCTGAGCTGCAATATTGCTATCACCACTAATATAATTTCCAGCATCGCTTCCAATGCCACCACTAGCAACCTAATTTGACAAATAAATTAATTATTGTTAATCTAATACATAACAATAATTGGCACTATATATAAATATAAGTTGTAGTTCATTTTTTGGATGCAGTTCATTTTTTGGATGTAAGATAAACTGAAGAAAGTACATAAAGCTCAAACTGTGAAAGTACATAAACTGAAGAAAGTACATAAAGTTCATTTTTTGGATGCAGTTCATCTTTTTGAGTTTATTATGAAAAGTAAACTATTCAAGTGAAGAGGAGACCTCCTTTCTTTCTTGTTGTTGCTACGTAGCCAAAAGCTCAAACTGTGATTATTCAAAAATGTTCAAAAAAAAACCTCTCTTCATATTGCAACATCTCATCATTCGATTTTGTTGAAGAATCTGTGATTATTGCCATCATTCATGGATTTGCTTTGGCCACTAGATTATTAATTCACCATACCTCTCTTCATATAACATACTTTCTTGGACCATGTGCTAGCCATTTAATTCGGTCTGAGGAGTTGTTAAGGTCATGTTTTGATAATCAATTCGCAAATGTTTCCATATGTCGCTTTTGTAATAATGTTTTGTTAGATATAAAACGACGATCTGCTTGTTTAAGCTCCTCAATGTGCATCCTATTTAAAATCATTGAAGAGTGAATGTTATAATATACGAATTATGTAATAGACAATGAATATCTAATAGGGATTGCAATCAAATATACTCACTGGAAATAAGGTTCAACTTCTGCAGTATTGAATAATACATATCGATGTGCAGCTTGCAATACCTGCTCTTCTAAAATCATTTCTTTTCCTTTAGAAATTGGACGACCTTCCACTAAGAGATTCTCCAAATCCTCATTCCGATCAGAACGAACACCAATACTAGAAGCTTTCTAAAAATATGCACTACAAAATCTCATTCTTTCTTCTGCGAGATAACACTCAACTATGCAACCCTCAGGCCTTGCTCGGTTCTTCACATACCCTTTAAGTGTTTTCATAAATCTAAATTACAAAACAAATTCACAATCAAGAGTTGTTGATAACAAAATATTATTTGTTGTATAATATTGATTACCTTTCAAATGGATACATCCAGTGGAAGTGGACTGGTCCACACAAGCGAGCCTCTCTTGCTAAATGAATTGTCAAATGAACCGAAATGGTAAAGAAAGCGGGTGGGAAATACCTTTCTAACATGCATAGAGTTTCAGCAATATTTTCCTCGAGTTGTTCTAAACGGTTCCTATCTAAAACTCTTTGACATAATTCATTGTAAAATGCACAAAGCAAAAATATAGCATTGCGTGGCCCTTTGGGTAAAAGACTTCTCAATGCAACTGAAAGCAATTGTTGCATTAGAACATGACAATCATGAGATTTCAATCCAATCAGCTTACGCTCTTCTAAAGAAACACAATTACCAATATTTGAGCTATAACCATCTGGTAACTTTATTTTTTTCAACCTAGAACAAAATATATCCATTTCTTTTTTGGACAATGTGTAAGGTGCAGCAGGCAAGTGATACATATTTTTGCCTTTATGTTGAGGATGTAATTCATCTCTAATTTTTAAATGCATCAAATCTTTGCGAGCATTAACACCATCTTTGGTTTTTGTCTTCACATTTAACAATGTGCCAATGATATTCTCACAAATATTCTTTTCAACATGCATCACATCTAAATTATCAGTTCGGATCCTCTGAGTCCAACTCCCTCTGAGTCCCTGAGTCCTAAGAAACGACAAAAATTTACACGTGCGTAACACGTGCAAACTTTTCTCCCAAAATCCTGCTGCCGCTCCCCCCCCCCCAAAACCCCGCTCGATCGGCGCCCGCCTCTTCTTCCTCATCCGACCGGCGCCCGCTCCCTCCTCCTCGTCGGCCCTCTCCTCCTCCTCGCCAAAAATCCACTGCTCGAAGCCCCACCTCTTCTTCCTCCTCCGACCGGCGCCCACTCCCTCCTCCTCCTCGTCGGCCCCCTCCTCCTCCTCCTCGTCAAAACCCGCTGCTCGAAGCCCCTCCTCTTCTTCCTCCTCCGACCAGCGCCCGCTCCCTCCTCCTCCTCGTCGGCCCCCTCCCCCTCGCCAAAAGCCCCCGCCTCTTCTTCCTCCTCCTCCTTCGACCGGCGCCCGCTCCCTCCTCCTCCTCGTCGGCCCCCTCCTCCTCCTTGCCAAAAACCCGCGTTGCTCGAAGCCCCCGCCTCTTCTTCCTCGACGAAGCTCACAGCGACCCTCTTCGCCCTCAAGAAATTTTGTATTTTGTGTTGTCACTGAATTTGCACAGGTATGGATTTTCAACATTGTCTTTCATGCAAATAATCCATTTTCTGTTCTATTTATGTTGTAAAAATTTGTATTTTAAGGGAGAATTATTTGAGGTTCTTGAGGATGATAAGTGTCTCCCAGAAGAACAAGTTCAAGCAATAGCAAAACAATTGGTTTTTTCTGTCAAACTTTTGTTAACATAATCAGAATTATGAATTTAATTTATCTCCTTTGCTTTTCTTGCTTTTGTTAGGCAAGTAATTCAAGTTGCATTTTAGATACATACCTAGGCCACCAAATATTAGCACGGACAGATTGCAAAATAATTTATTGTTGCTGTTAATTATTTTTGAGTACAAGTTGAAGTGATTCAAGTTGTGGTTCTTTTTTTTCAGAATTAAAGAATTATCATGGAGGGTGACTCTAATAGTTGTCGTCGATTGAATTTTGAGTCAAGTGAAGATGATTCTGAAGAAAATGAAGGCGGTTTGGTTTTTGAAGCACATGAAGAACATCCCATTTATGTTCAAGGTATTAATAATCTTATTGGAATTATATTGAATAGTTTGATTGAATACATGCATTGGTGATTAATGTGTTTCTATTATTTGATTGAATCTAAAGGATCGAATATTGAAGATAATACAGTGATTTCTCACTCAGTTATTCCAGAAGAATCAATGCCAAAATTGGGTATAGAATTTCTAACAGAAGAGGAAGCATATGAATTTTACTTGAAATATGCTAAACAAGTTGGATTTGGCATAAGAAGGGCTAAAAGACATACTGATCAATCCGGGAAATTAGTTGATAGAGTGTTTTGTTGTAGTGCACAAGGTAAAAGGGGAAAGGACAAACGAAATATTTATGTGAAACAAAGTCGTCCTGAAACAAGGTTTGGTTGTAATGCTAAAATGAAGGTTAGTTGTCGGAATACTACCAAGTTTTTTGTGGTTCAATTTGTTAAAGAGCATAATCATTATCTTTCAAGTCCAAACAAAACACATCTCTACAGATGTCATAGGAATATATCTTCTTCTGCTGCAATACAAATTGAGATGGCTAGTGATGTGGGAATCCCCCCTAAAGCATCTCATGATCTTATGGCTAGACAAGTAGGTGGGAGGGAGTATTTAGGCTTTATTCCTGATGATTATAAAAACTACTTGCGATCCAAAAGAACAAGAAACATGAGGGTAGGGGATACAGGAGGTGTACTTGAATATTTGCAGAAAATGCAGCTCGATGATCCTAATTTTTTTAATGCTATTCAAGTGGATGAAGATGATTTGATTACTAATATATTTTGGTCTGATGCTAAGATGAGAGCAGATTATGGCAATTTTGGAGATGTTGTTTGCTTTGACACCACCTACAGAAAGAACAATGAAGGTCGTCCAATTGCATTATTTGTAGGTGTTAATCATCATAAGCAATCCATAATTTTTGGTGCAGCATTATTATATGATGAAACTGCTTTAACATTTGAGTGGTTGTTTGATACATTTGTTAGAGCTATGTCTGGAAAAAAACCAACAACCATTCTTACAGATCAAGATGCAGCAATGGCAAGAGCTTTAGCTTCCAGATGGCCTGAAACACATCACCGTTTGTGTATTTGGCACATTTATCAAAATGCTGCAATACATTTGAGTGGTGTTTTTTCTGAGTTCAAAGAGTTTGCTAAAGATTTTGCCTCGTGTATATATGATTTTGATGAAGAGGAAGAATTTATTTCAGCTTGGAACATGATGTTAACTAAGTATACACTTGAAGATAATGATTGGTTGAGACGTTTGTTTCACATAAAGGAAAAATGGGCTTTAGTTTATGGACGACAAATGTTTTGTGCTGATATGACTACAACCCAAAGAAGTGAGAGCATGAATAGTATGTTGAAAAGGTATGTCACTTATCAGCATAAGTTTTTGGACTTTTTCAAGCACTTCCAAAGATTACTTGATGATCGCCGATATGATGAGTTAAAGGCCGATTTTAAATCAAATTCAAGTGTTCCATGCTTAATGTTTCCAGTTGAAATATTAAAGCATGCGAGTTGTACTTATACTCCTGAGGCATACAAGTGTTTTGAACAAGAGTGGTGCAAATCTCATGATTCTATTGCAGAAATGTATGAGAATGTTGGATCACATGCAACATATAGAGTTACTTCACACAAAAAAAAGTACCATCATATAGTTACACTTGATTCATCAAATGAAAAAATTCAGTGTCATTGTAGCTGTAGAAAATATGAATTTGCTGGAATTTTGTGTGCTCATATTTTGAAAATATTCACACTTAACAATATCATGAATATCCCAAGTGAGTATATTTTGAAAAGGTGGACACGAAAAGCAAAAGGTGGATACTTTGGAGTTAATGATACAATTGTGAACAAAGATAGTTTGGATCCAAAACTCCTTCACAATATGCGATATAGAGATTTGTGTGGGTTATCTATTCAATTGGTTACCAAGGCTGCAGAAAGGGATGACACTCATTTGTTTGTCAAAGATGCTATGTTGAGCTTATGTAAAATGGTGGATGATAAGCTACTAGTTAATGAATCAAATGTCCAAAAATCAAAAGTGAGCCAAGAAGCTGATCAATTGGTTCAATCTCTAGATGACTCAAGGCAATTGAATGAAACAGAGTATCCAATTGGCGCCCGAAACAATCCTGCAATCAAAGGAATTAAACCCAAGAAGAAAACAGTTTCAGGAAAGAGATTGAAACGGGGCCTAGAACAGATTTCTAAGAAAAAGAAAGTGACAAGTAAAACAAAGCAAACTCCAGCGGTTCAGGTATCATCTTTACTAATACTTAAATTTTTTGTTTGGTATAGCATCTAATAATCATACAGACTTTAATCAGTTCAGATTTTTTTTAATAGGGTATAGAAGAGCATTATGAAAGTTTATCTACCATGCCCAATGAAGAAGGTCAACGGATGATCAATAAAGTTAAGGATTGTTTTTTGTATGTTAAACTAAATTAATTATGTTACACTATCTAAGATTATATTTTATTGTTTTAGCCTACAAATCATATGCAAACACTTGGTAGCTTTGTTGAAGATTTGAGAATGGTCGAAACTCAATTATCTCAGGTTCACTAATGTTATAACATTCACTCATGTTTTCACATTTTAAAATTATATATTTATTAATAAATTCAAGTAACTATCACAAACTAATTTTGATATTGATTATTGTCAGGCAACTTCCTCAGCGACGGAATTTCAGGCAACTATCTCATCTTCGGACAACATATTAAGCAAAGAGCAAGTAAGATAATATGATGATCACTTGTAACATATTATAATATGGTTCTTCCTATTTACTGTATCTTGCAAATGATTTTTTATTATAACTCTTTGTTTCTCACACTAAGTTATCACCTCCCTCTTTTTATAGGGAAGATATCCACCTGCCGGATACCACTCGTCGGATACCACCTGCTGGATGTCGCCTGCTGGTTTTTTTCCTCCATCAAGATATCCACCTGCTGGATACCCACCGTCGGGATATCCCCCAGCCGGATATCCATTTTTTTGGATATCCCCCAGCTGGACATCCACTCTTTGGGTATCTTGGTCCATCAGCTTCACACCACGGTGAGTCTCATTCTTTATAACCAACATTCACATATCAAGTTTATAAGTGATATGATGTTTACATGTGAGCATATTGTATTTTGAATACAGAAGAATATCAGGGCTACGGAATGTATTCCCATGGAATCGGCCAAGGAAGTTTCTTGAGCACCACAAGCACTATGACAAATTCAAGCATGGAAATCTTAGATGGTAGAATAAGTTTTTGAGGTAGTTCTTGA
>NC_133864.1:22570823-22574381 GCF_044706935.1 Curcuma longa | reverse complement strand
TGTCACGACCCGGGAGACGTCCGTCCGAAAAATTTTGACAGCATTTCCCCTGTATCTATGACAATTCCCTGGATACATACACATATATAAGACCCACACGACCAATCCATAACATGCTATAGATTTATACAAGTAAATAAAAGTAAAAGTGACCCACACGACCACTCAACACATCCTACTATATATGAAATGCATCTGTAACATTATTAACGAATAAAACTCGTCAATTCTTCGCAAAAGAGATAATAAGTAGCAGAAAGCACAGTATACTAAAGTCTCGAACAGAGAATAAACTCCGTAAACACATATACGATGAAAGCGATGCAATAAAGTCCAAAGTATCAATACTATGTGTAAACTCGAACGGTAAGCAAACAAAATCACTACACAGACACATATGCAATCAAACATCCACGAATACAAAACAACCATAATCTGCTGTGAGGTAGCATGACTGGCAGAATCTCCTCGGCATCAGCTGTAGTCTCTTACCTGATATCTGGGAAGACAGAAAATCCCAGAGTCCAAATGGTGAGTACAAATATACTCAGTGGATAATCAGAAAGAAATGCATGCTCAATAAGGTAAAACATAAAAGAGCAGGTGTAGAAGAAGCATAACAGTAAGCAATGGGAGAACAATGTAAAGTATCGTAACTCCTACAGATATCATATAAGCCATGCTATATCTTAGGTACATATAGTAATCCATAAGCATGATCATGTTATGCAATGCGTCAACCAAGTATCAATACAAGTACACAATCACTTCATAATGTAACATGCACATATATACGGTCCAATGTATGTATATAAATCTCACAAAGCAAATGTGTGCATATGATGCAACTGCCCCACTCACTACAGCACTCGTGCAAACATCTGAGGCTGGGATGGCCGGCATCTGGGGATCAGTACTCCGCGTCCTACAACAAAGTAGTCCGATGATCTAAATCGGGGATCAGTGCTCTGCGTCCGGTGATCCCGTAGCTATGATAAGCTACATATCCTATGGCCAGTGATGTCCTCAATACTCGTCCAGAAAATCACTCTCGGCTGCGTACAGGCCATACAGCCGGGCTACGTACAGGCCATATAGCCAGACTGAGTACCACCCCATCGCGGTGTCGAGATCAAGCCACTGACTCGGTTGCGTACAGGCCATACAGCCGGACTGCGTACAGGCCATACAGTCCCCATCACCGTGACGGAAGGGTAACAACCACCTATATCACTATAGGCCAACTACCGGCAAGATACACCCACATCTTTGGGATTTACAATCAAACTCATGCGTCATGATGACATGAATAGGTCAGAATAATCATCCTCTACCATGTTAATTAACATCGTGTTAATTAACACTGTGTTAATTAACATGTGTAGGTACTAATGAAAAGTCCTACCGATCACAGGTATCAACATGATGATAACATCACTGAAATAAAGACAGTAATCATAAACATGGATAAACAATGATCTCAAGCATCAAAGAGTATAAACAGAGCTGATAATAAGGTCAATGAAATAAGATCAAACATGTGATAAACATGAGTATCATAAGCATCTAATCTACCCACAAGTATAGAAGCATGACAAGTGTACTAATCAATAGATATGAAAGGAAGCATGCACTAGAAATAAGAAAGGAACTGTATTGACTAGATACAGTAGACTATCCACCTGATAACTGTAGATCGAATAAAGAACCTCCAGAAAATATACTCTCGTAATATCGAAGTCCCAAAATCAATCAAGGACCTGCAAATACAATACCAACATCCTAAATATCAGAATATATTAGACAAACCCTAATTTAATTCTTAAGGGTTAGTTTACTCAATCTCGTTAACCTAACTCAGGTTAGACTAATCAAACCCTTAGGTTGATATTAACAAGGTTTAACTGATCCATCAATTAGTTGTACTAATCGAATTGATCAATACAACTAACCTCAAGTTTAATCAAACCTAAGCTAATCAATCAACCTTAGGTTAGACTAATCCACTCTTTAGGTTAATACTAAATAGAGATTAACTAATTAATTAATTAATTTCATTAACCCATTAATATAGTTAATTCCCTAGTTACTCAACCCTAAGTTAACCCACGTTAGATTTAATAGGTATTAACCCAACCAAACCAATCATGGTTAATTAGATCCAATCTTAGGTTATCCATAACCTAATCTAAGGGATAAGCTCAACCTTAGTTAACCAATTAAAATAGTAACTAATCCACAAGATTTGGTTAAACCACATCTAAGATAGGAAATCCATATTAAATCCCAATAACACCATACTCATTCTAACTTAATCATTACTGATCAAATCAATTTCATCTACAACCGATCACTGCCACATTCAAAGCTAAATTAAGGTTCAAGATCGTTACCTCAGATGGAGCCTCTTCCTTGTTCCTCAACAAACCTCAAGCTACCACTCAACAGCTCACAACAGTAGCTGTGAAAACAGAACACAAACAAATCTAAGAATCAGATCCATTCAATGCTTTTCAGAAATCAACTCTGAAATCCTAACACTTACCTATCTTCTTCCTCCAAGCTAACCGCCGGCCAGAAATCCTTCAACCGAAATAATTGTGGGACTGAGCTGTGGGAAGATCAAATCTAAGGTAAGTCTAACCAATCCAAAGAGATTAAACTCCAAAACCTAAATCATATTCTTACCGATCGGCTTCTTCCTCCTCCGGCGAAGGAAACAGTGGTCGATCCTTCTTTGTTCTTCTTTTCTTCACGGCGAAACCAACAAGAAGGCTCCCTATTTCGAATCCAAGTTTAGAAAATCTGGAAAACCCATGAATCTAGCTAAAGAACCCTAGAAATCCAAAGATCTCACTGAGAAATCCCTTACCTATCAGAGCCGTACTCTTCCTTCTCGGCGTCGCCGGTTGCTGCCCGATCCGCACACCTCCAAGCAAGGAACCACCCTAGATGGAAGCCTCTTGTCTCTGGTGGCCTCCTCTTGTCGCCGACACCGTCGAAGCTTCCGCCGTGGACGCGCGATCGGAACGAAGGAGAGGAACAGAGGCAGATCGCGGAGAAACAGAGGAAATGGATCACGGAATCAGGGAAGAGTCGCGAGTTTAAAGGTTTCTTAACAGTTTCGGATCCAAGACCCAATATCCTTTAACCCTATAACCCTAAAGGTTAATTGGGCCTTATAAATGGGCTCTAATTAAGGTTTAATTGGTTAAATAGGTCCAGCCCATGATTTCCTAATTGTGGCTTAGGAATTTATTCCAATTAATCTCCTAAATTGCTTCATCGATTCCCTCTTAAAACCATAATAATTATGGTAAATTTATTTGCAAATTACCCTTTAAGTTCTGGTATTTTACAATCTTCCTGATCAAACAACAAAAGGAATCACAAAAACCCTAAAAGAAACAAGTAACCGGCATTTTACCTCGTTGGAGTGCTGGGACGGGACAAATGACGGCCGGTCGGGCGCGAGCGGGCGCGGGCGAGCGCGGGAGAAAAATCATCGACGGACGGTCGAGCGCGGGCAGGCGAGCGCTGGAGGAAATATCACCGGCG
>NC_133864.1:22527793-22570723 GCF_044706935.1 Curcuma longa | reverse complement strand
AGGCGGGCGCCCGGGCGCGAGCAGGCGAGCGCTGGAGGAAAGCCGACGCGGGAGCAAATATTGCCGGCGGGCGGGCGGGCGAGCGCGGGAGGAGAACACAGGCGGTCGAGCGCGGGAGGATTGGCTGTCGGGGCTGGGCGAGCGCAGCCGACCGATCGCGCGGGCGAGAAGAAGTTGGTGTCGGAGCGGGGAGTTTCGCGAAGAACAGAAGCTTCGAGAGGGAAAATAACCTAAGGCGCGTCGGGCGAGCTTCGGGAGGGAAAATAAAGGAAAATAACCTAAGGCGGCGAAATTTCATTACCTTTTACCTTTTACCGATTAAATTTGTAATACTTTTTATAATAAAATTTTTAATCCTTTTTAAATTAAGATTTTTATTATTCAGATTCCCATTTTATACTAAAATATCTTTTCATGTCTAACTTGACGTCTAAACTCGTATAATTAAAATGCGCCCTCTTTCTTTCAAGTACATCCTTGTTGGATTCTTGGTTAGCCAAAATGAGTTAAGGCGTTGCTTAGTTAGGGGTCTTGGGTTTGAGCCTCGGCCCGGTTTCTTTTTGTCGTGATTTTGTTTCTTTTGGTAAAAATACCAAACGACCTCCAAAAATTGCATAAAAATAATCTAAAAATTTCTAGAATATTTCTATGGCATTTCTAAATATTTTTAAGTACTTTAAAGACTCGAAATAAGGAAATTTGGGATGTTACAGACTTCTCACCTACCAAACATTCGATCACCCTTAATTTGTTTGAACTTTCCCTTGCCCAATTTTTAGTCAGGAATTCCTTGTCTAGTCCTCCAAACCAGGTTTTCCTTACCCAATCCTCTATATTAGGACTTTCTTTGCCTAGCTTCCAGCTAGGACTTTCTTTGCCTATCTTCCAATTAGGGCTTTCCCTGTCTAGCCTCAACTAGGACTTCTTCTTGCCCGGTCTAATCGATTAGGATTCTTGCTAGTTTTTTTTGTCAACCTTGACCTGACAAGACCACTTACATCCAAAAATATTAAGTCCTATTTGGATCAACTTTTGGTCAAACATCGAAACTCTAGAGACAGATTAGTACTCTTTGCGCCAATAATCTCCTACTTTTTCATATTTGATAATTTTTTAAGTTTAAAATTAGGCTAGGGTTTATCAGCTTGGGAGAAATCTAGATTTTTAACGTAAGTCCCTTTTCTTCCTTTTTATATATCAAAAACTTATTATTTTGCACCAATAATTATGGGTTCTTGAAAGATCATAATAGTTTTCAAAAATGATTTTGAAATAAGTTTTGAATTTTTTTCAAAATAAATTCTCAAAAGATTTTCAAATCAAATTCTGAAAATTTTTTTAATATATTTTAAAATAGTTTTTAAGAAAGTTTTCAAAATAAATTTTGGAATGTTTTTTTAGTTATTTCCAAAATAGTTGGTTTTGAAAAATTAGTTATTATATTTTATCATAATCATCTCCTTTACTTGATACGTCCTTAGACTCTTTGTTAATTGCAAAACAATCTCCCTATATATCTTAGGGTTTGATTCAAATCAAAATGATAATTTTTAAAATAATTTTGAACCACAATTTGAAATGCTTTTCAAAGATTTTTCAATTTTTTTCAAGAATTTATAAAGGATAGTTTTGAAATATTTTTGTTCTTTTGATTTTAGATCTCCCCCTTAATCTGACATTTTTTAAAGTTCCTTGTTACCCACAAGGCAAACTCCGTATGTGTTTAAAAGGTTAATCTAAGTCACCAGAAAAAATAGTTTATTATTTTTAAAATTCTTTTTCAAAATATAAATTTTAATTGAACTTTCAATTTGGACATCTCCTATCCTGACACTTTCTTAGGGTTCCTTGTTAATTACAAAGCAATCTCCCTATGTATCTTAAAGGTTGTTCCAAGTCAAAAGTTCATTTTTTAAAACATTATTTAAACATGAATTTTTAAAATGTTAGAATTTTTTAATTTAATTTTTAGGTCTTTCAAGAAGTACCTCTCTCTTAACTAGATCATTTTCTTCTTGGTTATCGAAATAACGACCATTTATTTAGATAATCTTTTAAAGAAATTATGACCTTGATCAACTTCTTGAGAAACCTTGATCTAACTAGTCCAGTATGTGGCGAGGTAGCTTCAGTTATAATTAAGCAAACCAAGCATGTACTTTAATTCCACTTGACTACCTGGACTACGTTTTTCTGACATACTATCATCTCATTCCATCTTGGTATAATATTTGACAAGTATCAAATATTCATGTGTCCTTAACTAACCATTCTAAATTAAGCAGTAAGTAAACATGATGATATGATATTTATGTGTATATAAAATAAGAGATACGCATATAGATATCAAATATGTACGAGTTAAACAAGTTAAATAATTTTTAATTTCTAATAATATATCGAATTTTGTGTAGATCCGCGAATGTGTCAATCTACTTTAACATACTTTGAATTTTATTTCATTAGATAATATTTAAGTTGGTTTCATAATTATAAATATTTTATTACAATTAGATTCATGACTTTTAATTTTTTTTATTTGAATTATTAAGTTGTGGATTTAATTTTTGATTTTAACTAAGTTATATTTGAATTGTTAATTTATTATTTTTATTTTTTAATTTATTTTTGAATTATTAGTTTAGTTATAGTTTAGTTATACTCTATTAGAACTAGGAATTAATAATTTATATTAGAATTTTCAAAATTTAAATTTGATTTGTTAAAATTTATACAATTATTTTTTTGAATTTTGAGATTTAATTTCAAATTTTTAAAATATAATTTTAAATTTTAAAAATTATTTATTTTTTCATAATTAAAAGGTACACGATTGTAATTAATTTTATTATTTAATTTTGAATTTTTAATATTTAAATTTGAATGATTAATTTTAAAATTTGCAAGTTTATTGTAAGCATTTTTTCGTGATTAAATTATTAATCTTAATATTTTTCTCAATATATTTTGATTTTTCTTATTATAAGGATTATTATGATTATTTAATTTCAAGTTATTTATTAAAATTGAATTATTTAATTTATTTTACTAATTATCAATTTTATTTTATTTGGTTGAATTATTATTAATTTTTAGATTTATTAAATTTATTAAATTCGAATTATCTAATTTATCATTATCTTGATTGAATAAATTAAAGAATTGGTCCAGTTTCTTATTTATTTGAATTAAATTTAAATTAATTAAATTTGAATGATTAATGATTGAATATGTTAAATTTGCATGAGTTAAATTGTTATTTAATTTAAATTTATTTAAATTAGGTGGATTTGTATTGTTGATAATATCTAAATTTAAATTTTTAAAATTATTTAATTTATTTTTATTAATTAAAAATTTAATGTTATTTGACTTTTTCAAGTTTGTTAATTTTAAATTTTCTAAATTATTTGAATTAGTCAAATTTGAATAGATGAAATTATTTAAATTTGAATTAGTTAAGTTAGAAAATTTTAAATTATTTGAATTAGTCAAATTGTTTGAATTTTTTAAATTGTTTAAATTTGAATTAGTCAAAGTAGATAATTTTGAATTTATGAAATTATTTAAATTTGAATTATCGAAAGTTGAAAATTTTAAACTCTTTAAATTTGATTTTTTTGAACTAGTCAAATTTTTATTAATTAAAAATTTTAAATTATCTAAATTTTTAGAAAAATTTACCCTAACATGCTAAGTTATAGAGGTATTTTTGTAATTAAATGTACGTATCGAAATCATGCCCTCTAGTTTTGATTTCTTCTTCGCCATCTTATTCTCCAAGCATTGATTTTTGTAGTGTTCACATTTCTGACATTTGAAGCATATAATGTGTTCTTTGTTCTCTGGGCTCATGACATTGGTTTGCTCTTTTTGTCGTCGACGGTGTCGTTTGAGTCTTACGAGTAGGATATTAATTTTTATAGTGTCATCTCCTCGCACTTAAAACATATTATATAAAATTTGAAACGAACTTGTCAATTATTACTTTTCTCCCTCTCCATTTTTGCCTTTGTGCACCTGTGACGGTTAGTCCAATCAAGAGCAAATCTGCTTTGATATCAATTGTAGAACTAGTGGGCGTGTTAGAGGGGGTGAATAACGTGTGCTTTTTGCTCGTTTGATTATCACTGACATAGAAATTTAGCAGCGGAATTAGTAAATAAGATACAAGGGACTAGCGGATTTACTTGGTTCCTAACCCCCCAAGATTAGTATATTCAAGGCCTGTGTACGGGAACGTGCCCGTCCACTAATGATCTTCTTTTTGGATCTTTGTCCGGAGGTCGAGAAATTCGTTTTACAATTCAAGATATAATAAAAGAGAATATAAACAAGTAAGATCTAAAATAAAAAAAATACTAGTTGGGGCGATCTAAAAGTCTTGAGCTTAGCGTACTCCTCCTGGAACATCCCCGATCACACGAGCTTGCCTCCGTTCACGTTCAGCAACACCGCAGGATGAAGACGTATGAGAGTAGTAGTGATTTTTTTGGTGCTGCTCGTATAGGGCATATAAAGACCTTTCCGGGCGCCTGAATCCCTTTTTGGGTGATTGGAATTGATCCAATCCAATCCAATTCCGTTGGTCTTTATCAGGGTCTATTCCACCTGATCCGGGTGCCTGGAACACATAGGGACGCTTGGACCGTCCAGGCACCTGGATTAGATCCAGGTGTTTAGATTTTCCCAGTCTAGGCATCTAGACCTCACTGGGCTGCTTGGACTATTCCGGGTGCCCGAAACTTGTCAATAAGTTTTGATCCTAGTTGACTTCCGAACTTGGTTCAACTGCTTCTGTTTGCTACTCTTATGCTTTCTCAGTCTTGCTTCCAACTCTTGGTTTCTATAAGATTAACATACAAATAAACAAGCAACCCAAGCTTACTTGTAATGTTGGGAATCTTATACGATAAATGATAAATCGCAGCGGAAAAAGGATCCCTTGAGTGATCCATGTGAAAGAAAACTCATACAAGTTTATATATATATAATCTTATCTAATATGGTACACCTTTGGAGTGTGTCCTTCGCTTATCCTGGTCGTCCAAAGTTTGTCGGATCTCTTGCACGTTCAAGTGTCCGCGCCTCTATGCGTATCCACACGAACACTTACCTTTTGGAGAAAATTTGGATTGTGCTAGCAACCCCTTTGATAAGTCTTGACCAAGAAGAAGAGAAAGACAAGAAGTTGAAAAACTTATGAATTTTTTAAAAGAAAAACTCTTTTATTCTTATGTCATGAATATCAAAGGTTTTAGGCTTTTGGTATTCTTTTATCAATGCATTATTAATCCTTATTAATCATGCATGATGAATTTAATTTCATCTTTTTCAATGCATGATTAATCCACATTAATCATGCATGATGAATTTAACTTTATCTTCTTCAATGCATGATTAATCCATATTAATCATGCATGATGAATCAAATTCATCAACTTGGTTTAATTTGAGTCTAACTCAAATTCAACCAACTTGAGTCTAACTCAAGTCTTGACCATTTAATGAGCTTAATTATTTCTTTAGTCAAACTAAAATAACCTATCTCCAAAATAGAATATTATTTGTGTGTGATCCAATAAGTTTTCGTAATGTTGGCAATGTCTCTAAAATTCATTTTAGAAATATAAGCAATGAGTGACATCTAGCAATGCATCATTGCTACCCAAGTGATAAGAATGTCGAAATCTGACATAACCTTCGTGACTATGATAATGTATGACCATGTCCTTCTATCCTCAATATCTAGATTGATCAATGAGGCATAGATTATGTCATCCTCTTATCAATTTTTGTGTTTCTTGATCTCCAAGGAGACTCACTCGAATAAATGAGCTCAATATCTCATATTGACTTATTTGAGCATGACCATGCATTTCGTGGTCCTACTCTATCAAGAGGCCTCAAAATATCACTCCAGTCATATTGGAGGGATAGATTCCATCTACATCACTCACATTCCTCCACATAATTTATTACATACCCAATGATCGCCTTTATAGTCCATTCTGTTACGGGTGATGTTTGATGATACCAAAGTATATAACTCCTTATATAGGGAACTATAGTGACTTCAGGTCCAAGAACTATTAATACCAATAGTCATATGAGAAAGTTTATGACACTCATACTGTCACACCCCGCATGAACTAGGTTTGTCGTGACGCTAGCTTCGCTCATCGCGCGTGAACTGTAACTATGTCAGAGCAAAATACAAAGTAAAACTAAATAACCTGACTACATGCATACTTCTGGAATAACTCCATTAGTGTTATGTATATATCTCAACAATTAACTTAGGATCAAAGAAAAGGGAGAGTGAGCACAAAGTACAAAGTGGAGATACAATAGACGTGCATGAAAAATAGTATTAAAGAGGCAATAACAACATTTATCCTTTATCTTTGTTTGTCCATGCCATTTGTCTTTTATTTCCTTCTTAATCAATATCATAAATTTTCATTATTAATTTCTTATGTTATTTGACAACTCAATATGGTTTATTGAGTGGGACATACAATATACTTGTCCAGAAGGTATCGTTTAAGTAATGGTGAACAACCTGCCTTCCACCTAATACAAACACATAATGTATTCATGAGCAAAATATCATAGTGAGCGACTTGCAACCCACTTTGTGAGGAAAATTTTATCTCAATTTGTTCGAAGTCTAGGCACACGCAGAAAGATTCAAGAGCTCTTTCGAATTTCAGAATCAAGAGTTCTATATTTATAGAGTTATTTCCTTTATAAATAATATCATCAGTTCCCATTATTGTCTTATTTTATTCGTTAACTCAATATGATTTATTGAGGGAATGAACGACGTACCTTATACTTGCCCAAAAGGTGTCGTTTAAGTAAAGGTGAACGACCTGCGTTTCACCTAATATAAACACATCATGTACGATTGAAAAATATTAAAGTGAGCGACCTGTAACACACTTGACAATGTGTCGTATAGTAGAGTGAACGACCTACAATTCACCCGTAGTGAAATTTCATCGTAAGTATGCATCTATACATACATAGACCGAGTGAATGACCCACAATCCACTCGAAAAATATCTCATCTGAAAATAGGATGAACGACCTGCAATCCATCTCATGAGGTGCCTCATATACAAATAGGGTGAACGCACCCACAATTCATCCCAATGATGATTTTTTTTCTTTTCCTTTTCTATTTTGGACGAAGTCAATGCACACGCCAAACGACTCAAAAACTCTGATTAAAGTGCAGAGCAAATGTTCTATGTTTATAGAGAGTTATTTTATTATCAATCTAACATAAATAATCTCATATCTCTATAACCAAAGTTCGATGGCATAAGGGTTACTGTTATATCTTTATTAACTTGGTGGAGAAGTTACACACTTCTTACCGTGGTTGAGCCGAAGCTCTCCCATATTATTCGATTTTAAATAACTACTTCCATAAAATTTCTTTGTTACGTACCCTCTTAAAATTCTCATAAGATTTTATAGTCTCTTTAAGGAAAATCCTACAGTGGTCCATAACGGCAACATTGCCACTCCTCTCTTGTATATCAAAGAACTTCAGAAGGTGATTTATTGGTATATGATGGAATTCCTCTTTCTATCTCAATTGAGAAAATAACATCTATGTAATCAAAATTTATGTTACAATATTATCACTTCATCCAATTATTTATTTAAAGCAATGTATTGTATATTGAGGTTTGTCACTATCTATAATAATTTTATTTTTCGAGGAACTAAATGCATGAATGAATCTGTTGGGATTAAAGGCCAATAAAAAAACATTACACTACCATTATGTGCTAAGGCAATTTGAGTTTAACAATGTTGGAGCTAGTCTTAAATTTTCATACATTATCATTCAATTTTAGATTTGTTTATTTTAAACCTTAATGATACATTTTGGAAGAGCAATAACCAATACTAGATCATGAAAAGGACAAGCCCATATGTATGAAAGATTGTAAACGGATATAAAAGTATGCAGTTAAATTTTCTTATAGAAGACAAGAAATAATTTGAAAAGAGTTATCCCTAATATTCTCTCTAATAAAGTATTTTTTAACTCTCAATCAAATTTATTACTTGTTAGTAATATCATGCGCTCACATTAATGTGTAGCAGTAATCAGCCGTGTATAGCATAACTTTAATCCAGTTCCTATTTCACCATCAAGTCATTGAAAATCCCTATCTATTGTGTAGTTTTAATCATGCACAAGAGAGTTAAAAAGGGAAACAAGTAAGAACAACTCCACCTCAATTAAATTTGGCAATGCACTGATGACGTGCAACGGTTGCAACGACGTGCGACAACGACGATGACGACAGGGAGCAAGGACGGCGGTGACGACAGCGGCGGCGGCGGTGGCAGCGTGAGGAGTTTGAGGGTCCATTAGGGTTTTGGGGTTAGAGAGGTTTTTAAAGAATCTTTATTTGCATTTTTACATAAAGTTCCAACAAGTTAAAAAAAAATTTATTAAATTTTTTTTCAGATATAACACATATAATGATCCATAAAACTTTCTCATAGCGGATCAATTTAGTATATATTCTCTAATATATGCCTATGTGTCAACTTGATGTCCCATATCCATGACTTATGAGATCAAGTCATCTAATTGACCTACATGCTAGTCTCAACGCATTAATATCGTCCATGAATATTAATGTTTGATTAGGAATGATTAAGAGTAGTGCTCTCTACATCATCTCACTATCGACTCAAACAATTAATATGATGTAGATTAGAACTAGCTACCCAAGGACATTATTATACTTAGTTATTTGACACAAATATAAAGTATAATAATCAAAATCTTTGTCTTTATTAATAATAGAATATGATACAAAAGTCCATAGTTTAATCATCACATAATTGGCTCTAGGGCTATTACTACACCCGGGCTTTTTCTTTTAAACGTAGGAAGCTCCCATTCCCGGGAGACTTCTTGTTAACCTTAGAGACCTTCTACCGGCTCTTATAGTCAATATCCATTTTCTTGATATCGGATAAAACTTCCTTTTAACCAGACTTATCATGGCCATGTCAATATAAACAGAACCGGGTGAACCATTCCCTTCTTCTCTCGGTTAAAGGAAAACTTAACATTATATACCTGGTTTCATCTCCCGGCCAGACCTGAATACATCTTATATTACTAGGGTAACTTCTCCATAAGACTCACTCGGCAAGTGAAGTCTTCTCCTGGTTTCTTCTTTTCTGGTTAAGTTCATCGTTTTACCAGACACGATATTCTTAGAGGAACCTATTCCCGGCCTAACTCTTTCCTCCCAATTAAACCTTTCAGGGTAAGTTATTTCTCGGTCAGAATAGCATTCTTCCGGGAACCTCACCACTCAACCCAGGGGCTAACAAATCTATTTATAGATCAGGTATCCCGGGTAAGTCGTCAATTTCCCGGGCTACCTTCAACTTCAACTTCTTAACTCAAATTTACTCGAGTAAAGCTAAACTTAAATCATGATTAGTTGTTCTGATTAATCTTTGTCAAACATCAAAACAGACTTAGGTCTGACTCAAGTCAGACTCGGGTCTGACTAGGGTTAGACTGCATCAACACTGTTGACCATCATCCGCTTTTTTAGAGTACATTTTTGAAATACCAAAATCATGAGCTTCCTCCTCAGATGAAAAATACATGTCAACTTGTGGAGTATCAATTTTCTTACTGCTTGATGAATCACCTAATGTTTGTAAATCACTATCATTCAATGGCACACATGATTCAATCCTTACTAGCTCCATAATAATTTTAGGACCTAAATTCAAACAAGGTGAAAATCAATGAACTTGTATCAGAATACGAATATGAGACTTGTATCAGTGCTCATCAGTAAATATGGAGAAACACTTGAATGAAATAATAAGCATCACAAGTGTATGATTTTTTTTGAACTGAAATCATGCAAGAAAATTTAATGTTGGTGAACCGAAATCATGCAATAAGAACAGAAGCATGCCTAGTTTATGAGAAAATTTAAAGCTTAGCAATAAGAACAGAAATCATGCTTAGCAACCCTAGGCATTAAGAACCCTAAGACTTCTAGAGATATTATAGATAATTAATTACAGATTTGATTTTTTTAAAGTTTTGATACACTAGTTCTGATATGCTGTTGCCTCGGCAAGCGATGAGCGGCCGCTTCACGTGCGGTTGCAAACGAGGGGCTGCTGCCTTGCCAGGCAACGAGCGGCTATCTATTTTAATGAGAAATAAGAAATTTAGAGTTACCTTTGAGCTTCTCCTTGCTTGTTGCGTAGAAGGAAGAGGTTTGTTGTTGTGAAGAGGGAAGGAAAGGAGGCGCGGTGGAGGCAGTGTCGTGGGGCAAAGGAAGGTTGTTCTCTGATTGCTCACGACAAAGAATCGTCGGTCGGAGGCTGGTAGCAACGACGATAGAGAAGCGTCGGTCGGAGGCTGGTAGTGACGACGATAGTGATGCGGCGACGGTCGCGTTGGAGAAGGAAAAGGGTTTTAAAGGTTTCCTCCTTCAACGTGAAAGGAAGGTGGGATGCGATAGGGAAATTTCGGGGAGGAGGGGAAGGTAGGATTTTGGGGAGGAGGGAAAAAGGATTCGGGGAGGAGGGAAAAGGATTTCTGTGGTTTTGGGCGCAGAGGCGGAAAAGGTTTCGAAGCTCCGGAGAAATCTTGACGAAGAGCGCCCATTAGCAGAAAAAAACTCCACGTGTGTCATGCTACGTTTCCTACTAACTTTTCCTGCAATGTATCATTTTTTATTTTCAAAATAGGTTTTTCAAACAGTGTTCAATAGGTCTTATGAAAATTAGATTTTTCAAGAGTCCTCTCTTGCTCAACTAGACACTCTCTTAAGATATCTTTGTTAATCACAAGAATTTTCTGCCTATTTGTCTTAGTGTTCTAGACTTAGTGTCGACCTAAAGATTTTGTGTCTAAGTGTTGATTAATCACTTTTCAAATATATAATGTTTTGAAAACTAGAGTATAGATACACACAACAAGCATTAATTTTAAATAATTATCAAATTTTTAAAAATAATTTTTAGAAAATAGTATAATAATTTTTGAAAATATTTTTCAAAACTTTGTACTTTAATTGTCCTTAACGTCTCACCCATTTTAAGTGTTTCAGTACATGACATACAAGGGTTACCTTATTAGTTTTGTGAGATGTGTCAATTTTATTTTTATTAATTAAGTTGAGTTCTAATGAGTTTGATCCTGTGTTAGATTCAGGTGTAACTGTTAGTTGGTTAATTCAACATTTCAAAAATTGGCTTCCAGGTCGTGACGAGGTAGGGACTTTCTTGGTTATCAGAACAACCACTTTTTTAGCTAAAACATTTTTAAGAAATTATGACTTTAATCAACTTCTTGAAAAATCATGGTCTAACTAGTATAGGATGTGATGAGGAAGCTTCAGTTAGGTCGACTTAGCTAAGTAGACCAAGCAAGGTATTCTTTACCCCACAAGACTACTTAAATTATGTTTCCCTAACGTACTATATCTTGTTCCATCCAGGCACTATGCTTGACAAGTATCAAACTTTCATATATCCTTAACTAACCGTTCTAGATTAAGTAGTAAGTAAACATAATGACATGATATTTATGTACATATAAAGTAAAACATATGTATGTACATGACAGATATGCATGAATTAAACAAGTTAAGCAATTTTTAATTTCTAATAATATTTCAAATTCTTGATTTGATATATTTCGTGTGGATTCGCGAATATGTCAATCCACTTTGACACATTTTAAATTTTATTTCATTAGGTAATATTTTTAATTAATTTTATAATTATAAGTATTTTATTATAATTAGGTCCATGAATTTTAATTTCTTTTTGTTTGAATTATTAAGTTGTGAATTTAATTTTTAGTTTTAATTAAGTTATGTTTTAATTTTTAATTTTTAATTTTTTAATTATTAATTTATTTTTGAAATATTAGTTTAGTTATATTTCATAATTAAATAGAACTTGATGATAATTTAAATTCGAATTTTTAAGATTTAAATTTGATTCGTTAAAATTTATAAAATTATCTTCTTAAATTTTGGAATTTAATTTTGAATTTTTAAAATTATTTATTGTTTCATTATTAAAAGGTATACGATTATAATTAATTTTATTATTTAATTTTAAATTTTTAATGTTTAAATTTGAATTAGTATTTTTTTAAATTTTATAAATTTATTGTAAGAATTTTTAAGATTTAATTTTAAATTTTTTATTATTAAATTATTAATTTTAGTATTTCTCTTGATAAGTTTTGAATTTTTCTTATTATTAGGATTATCTTGATTATTTAATTTTAAATTATTTATTAAAATTTAATTATTCAATTTATCTTGATAATTATTAATTTTATTTTGTTTAATTGAATTATTATTTTTTAAATTTTTTAAATTATTTATTTCATTATTGTTTATCTTATTTGAATTTGTTAAAGAATTAATCTAATTTTATTTATTAAATATATATCTTGATTAATTAAATTTGATTTATTAATGATTGAATTTGTTAAATTTGAATTATTCAAATTATTAATTAATTTAAATTTATTCAAATTAAGTGGATTTTCATTGTTGATAATATCTAAATTTTAATTTTTTTAATTATTTAATTCATTTTTATTTAATAAAATTTTAGATATATTTGGCTTTTTTTTAAATTTGTTAATTTTATATTTTTTATATTATTAAATTTGAATTGGTTAAATTATTTAAATTTAAATTATCTAAAATTGAAAATTTTAAATTATTTAAATTTAAATTATCTGAATTAGTCAAATTATTAATTGTGAATTATCAAAATTATCTAAATTTTTAATAAAAATAAATTTAGCATGCAAAACCTTAGAGTATTTCATAGATAAATGAAATTATCGGAATCGCTTCCTCTAATTTTGATTTTTTTCTTCGTTGTCTTACTGTCCGGGCATCGATTCTTGTAGTGTCTGCGTTTCTGACACTTGAAGTATGGGATGTGCTCTTTGTTCCTCTAGGCTCCAGGCATCAGGTGTTCCTTTGTCGCCGATGGTGCCGTCTGAGTTTTACGAGTAGGACACTCGTTTTTGTAGTGTTCTCTCTCCCTGCACTTAAAATATGTAATTTGTAATTTAAAACGAACTTTAAAATTAATACCTTTCTTCCCCTCCATCATTGTCATCTTATTCCCGTGGCGGTTACTCCAATCAAGAACAGACCTCATACTAATTTTAGGATCGATGCGCGCGCTAGAGGGGGGATGAATAGCGCATTCGTTGTTTTCATTTGTTCGTTCTTTTTATCGCATATACTTGCAGTGGAATTAGTAAATAAGACAGGGACCGCGGATTTGTTTGGACTAGTCACTTCCATATGTAGACTTCCCACTTGTCAAACATTTTATTTGTACTTCGCTTGCCTAACCTTCAATTAGGCTAGTCACTTCCACAAGAGACTTCTCACCTGTCAAATATCCGATCACCCTTGACCGACTTAGACTTTTCCTTGCCCAACCTCCAGTCAGGACTTCCTTGCCCAATCTTCAAATCAGGACTTTCTTACCTAGTCCTCCAAATCAGGACTTCTCTGCCTAGCCTCCAGCTAGGACTCTTCCTGTCTAGCCTCTAACAAGGACTTTCCTTGCCTAATCTCAATTAGGACTTCTCCTTGTTCTGTTTAACCGATTAAGACTTCTTGCTAATATTCTGGTCAACCTTAACCTGACTAGACTTCATTCACATCCAAATATTAGGTCTTGTTTGGATCAACTATTGGTCAAACAGACCAGACCTAGGTGTATTATCAAACATTGAAACTCTAGAGATAGATTAATGCTCCTTGCATCAACAATATCATCTATATTTAAATAAATTTTATTTATTTTAGAAATCTTCTTTGATGTTTTTCATTTAATGTGTATCTGTTATAGTTTCATTTCACCTACATCGTCTAATTGAAGTATTCATTGGTCGTTAAAGTACATCATTGTACCATCTTAAATGTATCTCTTGAAGTTTTTCCTCAATAGATGCAATCTTAACTTTCTCTCTAATGTTTTCATTGCTTATCTAATCCATTCTCATATGTCCTCACATTGATGTTAACATTCTCATTTTTACCACTTTCATTTCTACTTATGTGCTCAAATCATAGCTCAACTTTTGACTTCATATAACATGATAGATTTAATTGCTATTTTATAGAATTTCCATTAAATATAGTAGATTTAATTGTTGTTTTGTAGAATTTTCGTTTAACGTAATAGGTATAACACTTATGGATGTACACAAAGCTAATTAGTTCATTGAAAAATACTTCTAGAGATTAATAATGCTTGAATCCGAACTACAACATGCTCTCCTGAGCTACTTGAAGAAATGGAACAACAATTGCTTGATTTATTTGTTGAGGCGCCTTCATTTTACATTTGTGTGAGATCACAAAGCTAGGTTAGGATTATTTCTCATTAATAGAGATAAAATATTCTTGGTGAAAGACAGTGGTATAGATTAGAAAATAATATTTTTGTTGGGATCGTCCCTGTGCAATGCGCGTGTCTACACATTTCGTAAACGTGCGCAGCAGAAATAAATAAATAATTACATCTAATTATTAAACAACACACGCATACTAAGCAGGAAATAATATGTACAAGGCATGGCAAGAAATTAAAATTTTTTTGAATAATAATTATTCTACATGCACAAATAAAATTTGCAGAATAAGAAATTATTCTAAACGTGTACCTTGCGATGACGATGTTGAGCCATGTTGAATCAATCGAGCAATCCTCGTCCGAGTCCCGTCTCTACTGGTGATCCACGCCAAGCTCCCGTCTAGACGGCTTCGGAAGCCACAAGTCACGTCATCATCTTCGGTACTAGCTGATAATCGATGACAATCAAATCGAGAGAAGCCTTATTTCGGAAACCACGCAACAACATTTGTCGCGATCGTTCCGGGGCTTTTTAACTATCACCGAGAATCATATTCTCGATGTAGTTTTCGGTGGTCAATCGTTGACCGCCAATTTAGGATAAATTATCAGAACGTTTCTAATAAAGATGAAATAATATCCGGAAGCTTCGTACGTTCCCGATTTTGGCAAATCCCGATACCAAAATAAGCTAGTGTCTTGTGACGGTTGTTCCGACAGCGATTTCACAAATCGCAGGAAAGAAAAACAAAACAAAACATTTTCTCTTCCTTTCCCATATAGTCACAACCCAAACAAGAACTCACAAACAATACCATACAACCAAAACAAAGATGGCACAGGTAACATCAATAAGCTTCCTCCGGCAAAAAACCAGCAGCTCCGGCAGCTTCCGGCAACCAACCAGCTCCGGCAGTAACAAGGCAGTGGCTCCGGCTTCGGCAACAACCCGACAGCGACTCCAGCTCCGTGAAGAAGGAAAAGGGTTGGCAGAGGAGTTCTTCACCGGAAGAAACAGAAGTGGGCTTGCTGTCTTCTTCCAGGCAGCCGGCTGCGACGGCAGAAGCAAGAAGAGACGAAGAAGAGGATCCTCGCTCTTGAGCTACGGACGGGGCGGTGGCGGTAGAGATCAGACGGCTTGCTGTTCTAGAACAGGAAGAGAGGAGGATAATGAAAAATGGCTCCAAGCTCCCTCTTTCCACCGTCGGCTATCCCCTTCACAAGACCTAAATTGCGAGCCATGCGCTCAGGTGAAGCAGAGGTGTGCCCGACGGCAAGGGAAAGGCTTCAGCTTCAAGGGTTTTTCTGAGCTTCTCAGGCGGACGATCGGCGCTAGAAGAAGCCTCCAACCAAGCGGGACGGCAGCGCTAGGTTGCGCCCTTCTTAACCAGCGTTAGGGCAGCGACGACGAAGGAAGACCCAACCATCTTTTTGCCTTTTGCCCTATTTTTCCCCTTTTATCGTGCTGGAGAAGAAACCCTTTTAGGTTTCGATTAAACCGGACCAAGTGGTGCGGGTTGAGTCAAACCAAAACCAAAAACCCAAAGAAAACCAAACCAGCTGAAAACCCTAAATTGGGTTACTGTAGCGAACCAGGTTCAAACTTGGTTCGCTCGGTTCACTAACCAAACGAACTTCGATTTGACCCAAACTAATTTTGTTTGATTCGTGTTTGTAAGATGAATCTACTCATCTCTTCCATTTTGCCAAAACCTCTTCCATCGCGAACCAAACCAAGTTGGTTCAATTCGGTTCAAAAATGAATTATTTGGTTCACTAACCAAACAACCTCTGATTTGAATAAAATTAATTTTGTTCGTTTCGTCTTCGCAAGACGAGTTCCATCATTTTGTCCATTGTCCGGTCCAACCAGATTTTATTTCTCTCCTTCTGAGAATGAAATTCTCAAACTCGTTTTAAGTCATTTGGAGAACTTGTTGTGTGTGTGACCCAATAAGTTCCCGGCTATGTTGGCCGTCCGTAATTAACCATTAATTACGAAACGATCATGAGTGACACCTAGTAGTATATCATGATCCCCAATTGACCAAAAAATCAACAATTGATTCCAGAACAGTTCTAAACCTTTCAGCAGCTACCCTGAATTGTGCATCGTTCCTTTCACCGTCTTATACCCGCTTGGTTCAGGACATGGTCTATGTGTTGGTCCCCACTAGGCTGACTACGTCACACCTAGCCCAAGCTGCTTTCTTGTCTTGTGGATTCAAGTTACTTGTACATGTGTCCAAGAGTCTCATACTCTTAACATGTAATGCTTTGGCCAAAGACTTTTAGTAACAATCCTGACAAGCGGCCGCAGGGTATACGTCTCCTTTTTCAAGGAGCGGTGAATCCTCTTTGAGCTATTCAAACACCTTCGGACACTTCGACTTATACCCAATCATCTGGGTCCACACCTCCTCGGAGATGCATACTTAAGATGTTAAAGTATAAGCTTACATGACCAAGGTGACTTGAATATCGCAAGTCAAAGGAAACTCGCACTTAAGCTGCACTGAGATCTTCATTGACATATATATATCGAACCATATGAAGTCTCAAAGCAGGTCACTCCAATGAACTGGTTACCTTTAACCAACATCCACGTTTAACTCTCAACATCTAATGTTAACAACAATGAGATCGGTTGCTTGGCTAACCAAGGAGTCTAAACGTGCTAGTCTCGACAGAATCGATGACGTTCGTGCTCATCAATTCCTTGACTAGGGATAATTTCAATACGTTCATAATTGCACATGTAGAGATGCTCACGAGTTGTGATCCAATCATAAATTCTCTCATGCTATGAATCGTATTGCGGACATTCAGTATTCGAGTTTAAGATCCGATCAAATATATATGGAATGTGCACTCAAATAGTGAATTGCTATTTATCTAATAAATAGTATAACCGTAAGGCGATTTCCTTAGGACACCTCTCAAATCTAACAATTTTAATTTTATGTTTTAAAAATTATTTGATAATTAGTTGAGTTATTTGGTAATTTGTTTGCTACATCAGTAAACTTTCTAATTTCTGTTACTTTTTAAAGCTAAATTCTACACACTAAGAGATCCATTATCAGTTCTATTGAACCATTTTAGAGTTTTGAGTTTGACTTAAGGCTTATATAGGCTTATGCAGTATACTTCATAATTTTTTATTAAATCTCTTTCAGAATTGCCATGTAAAAGTATAAAGTTTCATGCTTATTATATATTGAGGTTTAGTAATTCCTAATCTAAAAATAGTGATTTAACTTTGGCCTAAATTCTCTCAACTTATTTACCATGTGTGTTTTTATTTTTCCCTTCTAAATTGCTATACTAAAGATTTAGAGAAACAACTATGCATGGTTTCTAATCCTCTATTCTAATAACATATATATGTATCTTTTTCTTGCAGTTTGTTGATAACTTTATATCAATAATTTAAACAATAGGTTACAATTTGCATAAGCTATGTTCTAAGCAAAATGATTTCTTAGAATTTAATTAATGTAAGCTTATTGGTTTCAAAGTTACTGATTTAATTTCTACACATGAGATTCATTATCCATGCTATTTAATTAATTTCAAATTTGGGATGAAGTTAAAGGATACTTCATAATTTTCTATTCTCTTTTAGAATCATCATATGAAATAATTTATTATCTATACTTTCTATATGTTGAGACTTACTATACGTTGCGGTTTACTGACAGTTAATCTTAATAATTTTTACTAAATAAAGGAATTTGAGTGATTGCAAAATCACTAACTCAAATTTTTATTTATGGTTTAGAAAGTAATGGTAACATGGGATACAAAATTGATGTATATCATATTTAAAGTGGAGAAATGCTAGATATATCATGTCCTGAAGGATGTGTAAAGAGTATCTCCCTATCAACCATTAAGTGTCTTTTCCCAATCAACGTTGTTGATGGATGTAGGTGTGTTTTCGGGGTTGAATATGGGATCTGAAATCCATCAGAAGGCCAGATCCAATACCTCCTCGAGGTCCCCGTTGTAGCCTAAAGACATCTTCAAAAGGATGCAATCAATCGGATGAGATTAGTTCTCAGCCGTCGGATGAGATTGAATCTCGACCGTTGGATGAGATTAGTTCTCAACCGTAGGATGAGTTAATGGATGAGATCAACTTGTATCCGTGGGATTAGATCAAGTTGCATCCATTGGATCGAAATAAATAAAGAGGAATAGAAGAGAATAGATTAGAACCGTTGGATGAGATTAAGTCGTCTCCGATGGACGAGATCTATCCGGTTCGGTTTTAATTCTCTTTGGAAGGAAGAACCGGTTCACGAGGTGAACCAGAGCTGGTTCATTGAACCACACGCCCAAGAGAATGCATCATGGCCATTGGATCGAAGAGATCAAGTTATATTAAAGGAGATTATATCGTAACCGTTAGATGAGATTAAGTTGCATCCGATGGATGAGATCTCTTCGGTTAAGTTTTATTTCTTTTAATATGGAATTAATTCATGGAAATAATTCCTTATTATGGCCGGCCACTTTAGATAAGGTTGGAAATAATTCTTTTAATTATTTCCAAAAAGATCTAACGGCTAAAAACCAAGCAAGCTAATCTAAGAGCCTAGATTTAAGAAGTTTTTATAATTTGGAAATAATTCATGGAATTAATTCAAATTAAAATTATTTCTTAATGGGCAAGAAAAGGGTGCTTGGTCTTGGGCATGAGGCTATAAAAGAGGCTAAGGGGGTGGGCGGCATTGAGTATTCAAGAGAAGAGAGGAGAGGTGGCCGAACCCTTCTCCTCCCTAAACCCTAGCCGCCGCCCCTTCTTCTTCTTCCTTCTCCTCTTTATTTGTTTTCTTCTTCCACCGCCACCTTCCCCTTTCTTCTCCTAAGGTGGCCGAACCTTCTTCCCAAGGGGGTGGCCGGATCTGAGCAAAGGAGACGAGACAAGGCGAAGATACTGCGAGAAGGAGAAAGTCGATCCAAGAGAAAGCCATCCGGAGGTTGCAGTTCTTGTTTCTGGAGGTTCGTTGTCCACCCAACGTCCAGGAAGAAGAAAGGAATACAGCGGAAGGCAGCGAGGTCATCCAAAAGGTTCTGGTAAAATTTATTTTTCCGCAGTTTTAATTTACTAGAATTAATTTAGTATACCGTAGATAATAATTTAGGAATCGGCGATCCTGAAGGATCAATTGATCTAGTCTTCTTTATAGACTTTGTCAATTGATCCAAGGTGGGATAAAATTTTTGTTCTGTGGGGTTCTATGCTCTTCGGAGCGGATAGAATCCGGATCGCAGGACGGAGATCCAGATCACCAACGATGAATAGATCACTTGGGCGTGTGGTTCAATGAACCATGTCTGGTTCACCTCATGAATCGGTTCTTCCTTCCAAAGAGAAATAAAACCGAACCGGAGAGATCTCGTCCATCGGAGACGACTTAATCTCATCCAACGGTTCTAATTTATTCTCTTCTATTCCTCTTTATTTATTTCGATCCAATGGATGCAACTTGATCTAATCCCACGGATACAAGCTGATCTCATCCATTAACTCATCCTACGGTCGAGAACTAATCTCATCCAACGGTCGAGATTAAATCTTATCCGACGGCTGAGAACTAATCTCATCCGTTTGATTGCATCCTTTTGAAGATGTCTTTAGGCTACAGCGGGGACCTCGAGGAGGTATTGGATCTGGCCTTCTGATGGGTTTCGGATCCCGTATTCAACCCCGAATACACACCTACATCCATCAACAACGATCCATTCCACTAGAGGATCATTGTTGCACTACCAATCCAATCCCCAAATTACATTATGGGTTCCTTCTTATTATTTTATGCATTGCTCCCCGTGTTTAAGATATCGTATGTCCGTCAATTATCTGAGTTCACTGACAACTCAATAATCGACATCTAAGACCTTGAATAGTACCACTCAACCTTATTGTCAGCCGGACCAAGTCCACTTGCAAGATTTGACTTGACAATCCTTATGAGCTCTCCAAGGGGACATCATCAGCCCTATTGGGACACGGATTCATTTTATAATTAATGGCACACCGTATAGATAGTAACATCACCCAACTTACCGAGAATAATTGATCTGACGGAAAGATCTCACCCTTTGGTAAATCAAAGCAATAATTACTAACTATAGGTGCCCATTTATTACATCGGGATTAAGAGTGCATAATTTATAATAACAGAGGTCTTGTTCAATTTGTGAGTCAGAGTAAATCGAACAACCTCAATGGTCCTACTCAATACACACAAAGTGCACTAGTGTAATTCTACAGTCAAGACAGACAGTCACCGAATTACACTACAACCGTTCCCGATGGGTTGTCCAACGCCATCTTGGTTGTGAGCCTTAGTTTATAATTCACAAGGGACTGATAATCATGGTCTTCTGTGTCTCACAGACACCAAGTTATCTACAATGTGAATTAAGAGGACTTTATTGCAAAATACACTATTGCAATCATTTGACCAAAACATGATATACAAAAGACAAGTCTTATTTTCATAAATGTTTATATACAAAAGACTTTGCTCTTGGGCTCTCCCCAAAAGTCTTTTCAGTATACTTCCTAACAACAGTCTACAAATTTTAAATTCCTACCATGTCTTGTACTCTATTTATTTCCTACTTTGCATATGTGTGTTGATAATAATTAGTTTTTATTTATTTATTTATTTCCACTGCACACGTTTGCGAAACGTGTTAACACGCGCATTGCACTGTGACGATTCCAACAGTGACCGCCTGAGAGATTTGGTGGGCTAACAGAGAAGGATCGGACACAGCTTGAGTGTAGGAGCAATGGGCTTAGGCAGACTATGGCCATAAGATGGGTCAGGGCAAGTGGCCGAGTAGATGGGCGAGTGGTCAAATAGGGATTCTGGGTGAGTCAAACGTGTCCGATTAAGTCCAGTTAACTGTGTAGGGATCTACATGCGTCAAAAAATAATTTTAGCCACATAAAACACAGCGAAAAAAGGATCCCTCCAAAAGATCCATGCGAAACCATATTCATTTTATCGATTCTATCTACTGGAATTGAGATTACCTTCGATGCAAGCTCTTTACAATCCCGACAGCAACTCTTGCCTTCAAAGGTTATCGGATCTCAGCGTGATCAGTGTGTTCGTGCCTCCACGGTATCCACACAAACACTGAGATGGAGAGGTACCAGATTGTGGTGCTAGCCACAATGCTAGGTTTGGCCAAGAGGTAGAAAAGAAGAGGAAGAAGACCAAGATCCATCTCTCAAGAGCCTATCACCCCTTTTTATATCCAACCATGGAATATGAAGGGTTTTTGACTCTTGGGATACCATGAAATTAATACCTTTATTAATCCCATGTATGTCATGCATGATGATCATGCAACCCTCTTAATGATGCTCATGCAACTCTCTTAATGATGAGGGAATTAATACCCTATTAATCTCATGCATGATGATCATGCAACCCTCTTAATGGATTCGATTTGACTTGAGTCCAACTCGAGTCTAATTCAACGAGTCTACTTTGAGTCCCACTCAATGAGTCTAATCTACATTAGACTCAATCCAATGACCTAATGATCCATCACATGAAACATCTCCAAATCACATGTCCTAAGTGTGTGACCCAATATGTTCTCATAACATTGGCAATGTCTTTAAAATCATTTTAGAGACATAAGAATGAGCGGCATCTACAATACATCATTGCTACCCAAGTGACGAGAATGTCGAGATCCGACACAACCTTTCCGTGACTACTATCTTGTATGATTCAATCCTTCTATCCTTGATATCTAGATTGATCAATGAGGTATAGACCGTGTCATCCTCTTATCAATCATGAATTTTTGATCTCCAAATAGACTACTCAATCAAATAAGCTCAATATCTCATATTGACTTATACGAGCATGATCATGCATTTTTGCAGTCCTACTCTATCACGGGGCCCATAGATATCACTTCCGTCATATGGAAGGGAAAGATCCCATCTACATCACTTACATCCTTCTGCATAACTTATTGCATACCTAGTGATCGCCTTTATAGTCACCCTGTTACGAGTGACGTTTGACGAAACCAAAGTATACAACTCATTATGTAGGGAACCGTAGTGACTTCAGGTCTAAGGACTATTCATAATAGTAGTCACATGAGAATGTTTATGACACTCATATAACGATCCATGAAACATTCTCATGGTGGGTCAATTCAGTACATAGTTTCTAATATGTACCCATGTGTCAACGTGATATTACATATCCATGACTTGTGAGATTAAGTCATCAATTGACCTACATGTTAGTTTCAACGCATTAATATTATCCTTGCATATTAATGCTCGTCTAGGAATAGATAAGAGTATTGTTCTATATATGTCTACAGACTCTCACTATCAATTCTACCAATCGATATGTTGTAGACAAGAACCTACTACTCAAGGACACTATTATATTTATTTATATAGCACGGATAAGAAATAAGTATAATAAGCAAATCTTGCCTTTATTAATGAATATGATACATATGTTTCCTAAACAATCATCTCATGATTGGCACTAAGGGATGACACTAACAAACTAGTCAAGTCAACCGTGACGACCGAGTCTCCCTCCGCTTATGCCACGTGTCCAGACAAGTCACCTTCTTTTGTCTGACGTGTCTTAATCTAAGACTGGTCTTTGTGGGCCAGATCATAATACCCATAACACGAATCTCCCCTTAAGTCTAGTCGAAGGAGCGGACCAGTCGATTGACTAGACCAAGTTTATGACAAACTGAATATGGTTATCCGATCAGAGATGGAGAAATAGTTCAGGTTGGATCAGTTGACAAGCCATTTTACAGTTCTATAATGAACGATGCACGGGGCTCAAAGTGCGCTTGGTAAAAGCAATGCACATCAATGGGATAGGATGGCTGATGAGACATTCACACACCTTTCTTAATGGCAAAGATATGCGATAGATCATGTTCCATATCGGACGGTTCGTACGACCTCCAGCTTTTTTATGCGCCGCCACATTGGATGACGAGGACCTCTTCTACCCAGTATATTAGGATGAAGAGACACAGACGCGAAGCCTTCTTTAGCTTTTGCTATAGTGCCTTCGCTTTCTTCTTGACAACCCTCCGTCTCTGACTACATCTTCGGCCATGTGTAAGTCTCATCCTTTCCTTTTGTCTTCCTTCCACCACTAGTAGACATGGATATTGCTAATTCATCTTCTTCTCCTTGGTACGAATCTATCCAATCCATCGTCACTCGTGAGTTTAGAAATGAGATACGGGCCACCTTAGGAATCCCATGGAGCTTTAAGGTTAGGGTATCGAAACCAGATCAGAGGCCACACAACCCCACGACTAGTTTTGTAACCTTTTTCCATGGTCAACTAGTAGGTGGTCTTTGATTTCCCATCTCAGAGTTTTTTCAAGAGGTCTCCATGTATTTTCATTTTCCTTTATAACAGTTAACCCCCAATTCCTTCCTACTGCTTTGTAGAGTTGCCTTAGTGTTTAAGTTTACCAGATTCCTTTAAGTCCTGCCTTCTTCCATTTCTTCTTTTACCCAAAGAGGATGGAGGAAGGCGTATTCTAGTTTATAACGAGATCTGGGTGCAGCTTTCTAGATAAATATCCGACTTCCATAAGGGTTGGAAGTCGCAATTCTTTTTTGTGAGTGGCCCGAGTTCAATGAACTTTCCGACCGAATGACAATCTAAGTTATCAAGTCCACCCACTCTCCCATCATACAAGAAAGAACAGGCCTACATAGAGGTAGCCGAGTTGTTAAAAGATCTCAAATTTAACGTCAACAAGTTAGTGAACGAGAAGGGGTTACTGTATCAAAGAAGACTCAGTCCCATAGAGGCTGGTCTGCCTCTACCACTCGGTAAGTAAGTTATACTTCGTACTTGTGATAGCTAAGTAAAGGTTACTTTCTGATGCAGAAGAAGTCTGGATGAACGCCTCGGTCAATAAATATTTGAAGTGGGGCCGAGCGGCACTTGAGTCCTTAATAACTCCTGCTATTTTCGAGGAAAATTTAAAAGTCAGAAACCAAGATGCCAGACGTCTAGTTGTTGGAAGACCAACTCCCAACCACAAAGGAGCCATGAAGTTGGGTGCATTACCAGATACTATTGAGGAAGGCCAACGAAATCAAGAGGCAGTATTAGAGAATGCCTTCCCGTTGGCAGTGGTGGTACCCTCGGGAGTTATGAGGCCGCCGACATCTCGTCTCAAGAAGAAGAGTAGTTAACCACAATCACTGACTTAAGTAGAGAAGGAGAAGAAGAAAGCCCGCGTTGCTGAAACCTCAACTTCGATCCCCCAATGTGGCACCTGGGGCCAATAACTCGACTCCCATTGCACCAGAGTCCACTGCATCGGGGTTGACCCAAACAACTGCACCAATTTATAGGAGAGGTGTTGTTCTCAAGCTCTCCTAAACTAAAGCCCAAGCCCCTTTAACTGAGTAGGAGGTTGAGCTGACTGCTATCTCAAGTGTGCTGCCCCCTATAGTCACGTCACCCTCAGCAGTACCTCCGTCTCCAACGATCAAAGAAGCCAATCCATCGACAGACCCTGTGTTTGACTCTTGGGATCAAGACCTCGTGGACCCTCGCTTAGAGGGGTGGGGAATTATGAACAGAATTCATGCAATTCGTGGAGTCAAGGGCTATAGGAACGTCGACACTTGTTGGGATCGTCCCGGTGTAATGCGTGTGTTTATACGTTTTGAAAACGTGCGCAGTGGAAATAAACAGATAGTTTAACTAATTATTATCACAACACACACATGCAAAGTAGGAAATAAACAGTGTACAAGGCATGATAAGAAATTAAAATTTTCTAAATAATAAATTATTCTATGCACATAATTAAAATTTATAGAGAATTAAATAATTTTGCGTATACCTTTCCAATAATGTTTGAGCAGGATTGATATCAATCTAGCGGTCCTCGTCAGAGTCCCGTCTCTACTTGTGATCAACGCCAAGCTCTCGTTTGGACGACTTCAGAAGCCACGAGTCGCATCATTGTCTTTAGTACTAGCCGATGATTGATGACGATCGAATCGAGAGAAAAGCCTAATTTTGGAATTTATGCAACAACTTTTGTTACGATTGTTTCAGGATTTTCTGTCTATCACCGAGAATTGTATTGTCAGTGTAGTTTTTAGTGGTCAATGATTGACCATCGATTTAGAACAAACAGTCAAAAATTCTTTCTGACGACGATGGAATAATTATTTGGAAGCTTCACAAACTTCCAATAACTAACTCGCATATGATTTCTCCGATGGTTGAAAATGAGTTTTCAACAAACAGAGAATCCAATCTTCTCTTCACCCATGCAGCCAAAACATAGGAAACAATCTTCTCCTCAACCCATGCGGTCAAAAACAGAGAATACAATTTCTCCTCACCCATGCGGCCAAACACAGAGGAAACAATCTGTTCGAGAGAAAGAAGAACAGCGGCAATGGTCGACCAGGAAGCACCCTTGTTCTACCGACCAGCAATGCGAATTCATAGAAGAAATCACTAGATGATAGAGCAAAGAAGGTGGCGCTCAAGTTAGCTCCTTCTCCTCCGGCAGTCGACTCTCGTCCCCTCCTCCAGAACTAGCGATCGACCGACATGGAAAAGGATGCAACATTCTCGCAGATGAAGAAGAAAAGAGGAGTTCGCGCTATTGGAAAGAAGAAACCACACGGAGGTAGCTAGGGCTTCTGCAGTGGCCCTCCCTCACGCGGTCAGGACGGTCGGTGACGGTGGCAGTTTAGCGCTTCTATCGCGCGAGCGGGAGGCAGAAGCGCCGGTGCCGTGCGGAGAGGATGAACAGGTGAGGAAAAATGCGATCTTGATTTTTTTTGAGATGCTATAGTATTAAAATCTGGATCAATTAGGTTTGGGAAGAACCAGGCTAAACCGGCTTAATCCTAATCACTGTAGCAAATCAGACCGCTTTTGGTTCACTTGGTTCATTAACCAAGTGACCTTCGATTTAACCCAAACTAGTTTTGTTCAATTCATCTTCACAAGACGAAGCTCCTCATCACATCAGTTCTGCCAAAATCACTTCCATGATGAACCAAACTAAGTTGGTTCAATTTTGATTTAAGAAAGAATCATTTGATTCACTAACCAAACGACCTTGGATTTGAACGAAATCAGTTTCATTCGTTTCATCTTTGTAAGATGAATTCCATTGTCCTTTGTCCGATCCAATGAGACTTTATTTCTCTCATTCTAAGAATCTAATTCTCAAATTCATTTTAAGTCCATCAGAGAACTTGTTGTGCGTGTGACCCAATAGGTTTCTGGTTATGTTGGTCGTCCGTAACTAACCATTAATTATGGAACGATCATGAGTGGCACCTAGTAGTATATCATGATCCCCAATTGATCGTAAAATTATTGATTGATTCCACAACAATTCTGAACCTTTCAGTAGCTACAATGAATCGTGCCTCGTTCCTTTCACCGTCTTATACCCGCTTGGTTCAAGACATGATCTATGTGTCGGTCTTCACTAGGTTGTCTATGTCACACCTAGCCCAAGCTGCTTTCTTATCTTGTGGATTCAAGTTACTTATACAGGTGTCCAAGAGTACCATACTCTTGACATGTAATGCTTTGGCCAAAGACTTTTAGTAACAATCTTGACAAGCGGCCGCAGGGTATACGTCTGCTTTTCCAAGGAGCGGTGAATCCTCTATGGGTTATTCAAACACCTTCGGGTACTTCAACTTATATCCAATTATCTCAGGTTCACACCTCCTCAGAGATACTTACTTAAGATGTAAAAGTATAAGCCTCCATGACCAAGGTGACTTGAATACCGAAAGTCAAAGGAAGCTCGCACTTAAGCTGCACTGAGATCTTCATTGACATATGTATCGAACCATATGAAGTTTCAAAGTAGGTTACTCCAATAAACTGGTTACCTTTAACCAACATCCACGTTTAACTTTCAATATCCAATGTCTCCAGCAGTGAGATCAACTGCTTGGTTAACCAAGGGGTTCAAAACGTGCTAGTCTCGACAGAATCGATAACGTCCGTACTCATCAATTCCTCGGTTATGAATAGTTTCAATACATTCATAATTGCATATGTAGAGATGCTCACTAGTTGGGATCCAATCACAAATTCTCTTATGCTATGAATCATATTGCGGACATTCAGTATTTGAGTTTAATATCCAATCAAACATATATGGAATATGCACTCAAATAGTGAATTGTTATTTATCCAATAAATAATATAACTGTAAGGCGATTGTCTTACGACACCTGTCAAATCTAACAACACTATTATCCTGAGCAGCCGTATGAATGACTCCATGGTGAAGGTAACTAGTAATAAAGGCTCGTTATTTCTAGCAGCTATGGCCCGAGCACTTGGAGCTTCATAGTCGACTGCCCCACTTGTACCAAGAGTTTCAATCTATGGAGAGATAATTAAGAGAATATGAAGTTTAGGGGACACAACCAGTGCCGGAAGTAGAGGCTTTAAGGGTCGACTTGATGAAGAGCCAGCGGGAAGTGGAGGAACTGCGGGTTACCTTGGTCATTATCAAGAAGAACTCGGGGAAGCAAAGGAACAAAAGGCGGCCCTAGAAAAGGCATTGCAAGAAACCCGAGTTCACGATAGAGATCTACTAGAGATAGTGGTGGAGCCGCTTCAACAAGAAATAATTCATCTGGTTGCTCTTACTGAGCAACAAGAGGCCCACCTGAAGCAGACTCAAGACTAGCTACTTGATCGGGACGCTCAACTGCACCATGCCATTGAGGATTCAAAGATACTTCAAAAGAAGGCATAGGATGCCACTTGAGGGCCAGCTGGTATTGGAATTAACCTTGGAAGGAGCCCAAGTTGAGTTAAAGAAAAGACAAGCAGAGGTGGCTGTTGGGATGTATACCAGAATCCTAGCTATGTAAATAAACATTCTGAAATAAGAATCACATTTGGTCAATATTTTGCAGTGTCCATTTAATCTATACTGTAGATCAACATAGTGTGCGGAGTCACACACAGAAGACCATGTTATCAGTCCCTTATAGATTATAAACAGTGTTCACAACCAAGATGGATTCGACAAACCATCGGAGTGGTTGTAGTGTAATTTGGTCTTAGTCTTTCTTGACTATAAAATTACATTAGTACACTTAGTGTGTATTGAGCAGGACCATCTGAGGATTGTTCGATTTATACTGACTATATAATCGAACTAAATCTTTGTTACTATAGATGTACATGCTCTTAATCCCGATATAATAACAAACATGTGTGCTTAATATGTACATCTTTAATTCATCAAAGGGTGAGGTTTAGATCGATAGATCAATAGGCCCGATGAGTTGGGAAGTAGTATTATGTACATGGTGTGTTGTTGATTATAGAAGGAAACAATGTCCAATAATCTCAAACTGACCCTGACAACATAGCATCGGAAGGGATTTGGATGATAGTGGACTAGGGAAACTGGGTCGAAGCATGTTTAAGTTGAATCATGAGCATTCTACCTAGCGCAGTTGGCTTAGTAGAACTACTGGAATCTACCCTAGTTCAATATGAGCTAGTTAAACTAAGATTTAGCACTAAGTTTCTTGGGTTGATTGTTTTGAGAAAGTTTTATCTTAGGCACGTGATTACTTTAATGACGTCTAATGTGACTCACCATAACCTGTAAGTTTATTCTAAAAATACTAGCTTGACAAATTCAAAGCTAAGTCTGAATCTAATACAAAGTTAGATAACCCTTTTAGATCCACAACTAATTTTAAATTAAGTAAAATGAAAACACATTTCACACAACTTATAAGGCTAACATGTTTTATAATCTAGAATGGGTGAGATGGAAAATAAGTAGTAAAAATCAATCAACCACTTTTAAAACTCCAATTATAAGTTAGATCCAAATGAAATATCTTATGTGGAGGAATATAAATATTTGGGCTAATAGATGTTGAATAGTGGATGTTTTAGACACATGATCGGAGACGTATTGAAATTTACCAAATTGAAACTCAAAAATCTAGGATCGGTGGCATTCGAAAATAATGGTAAACTTAAGGTAATTTGAATAGGTAATATTGAATTAAGTTTCAATTTTGTAATTCGTAAAGTCCTACTAGTTGATAAATTTGAGTTTAATCGGCTTAGCATAAGTCAATTGTGTGACTCTAGTTATTTGGTAACATTTTCAAATTTTGAATGCCTGATTAAAAATATTGAAAACCTCGAAATTACACTTAAAGGACTTAGGAAAAATAAGATCTACACAATTAATCGACTAAGTTTCTCACTTAAGTGTCCACTTGACATAGTTAAAAGGAAACTAAGTTATGGCACAGAAAATTGGATCACACTCACCTAAGACTCATTTAAAAAATAAGTCAAAATGACTTAGTCAAAGGTCTACCAAAATTAAAAAACTTAAAAAATATTATTTGTAATGCTTGTCAACAAGGAAATCAATTCACAAATTAACTAATTTGAATCAAACCAACTCAATATTTGAACTCCTACACTTAGACTTGTTCGATAATCACTAAGCGTAAACCAATACTACTTAGTAATACTTGACGATTATTAAAGATTTACCTGGGTTAAATTTTTAAAAACTAAAGACGAAACATTTAAAAATTTTAACAATCTATGTATGTTAATAGAAAATGGAAAAAATATAAAAATTAAAATAATAAAAAGTGATCATTGAGGGGAATTTGAAAATCATAAATTTAATGAATTTTACCAAAATAACTGTTATCACCATGAATTCTTATGCCCTAGAATCCCTTAACAAAATGGTATAGTAGAAAGAAAAACTAGAGCATTACAAGAAGCGGCTAGGACTATGTTAAATGAATATAACTTATCTAATCAATTTTGGGTTGAAGCAATAAGCACAACCTGTTACATTTAAAATAGGATCTTGATTAATAGACTTGATGATAAAACTCTCTATGAAATATATTATAATAAAATATTCAACTTAAAATATTTAAGAATATTTAGATGCAAAGTACATATATTAAACACAAAGGACTACTTAAAAATTTACATCTAAATCAATAAATGGAATTCTTTCTAGGTTATTCTAAACTAGTAAAGCCTATAGAGTCTATAACAAAAATAATTGTTATCACCATGAATTCCTATGCCTTAGAATCCTTTAATAAAACACTATAGTAGAAAGAAAAACTAGAACACTACAAGAAGTAGCGAGGACCATGTTAAATGACTATAATTTATCTAATCAATTTTGGGTTGAAGCAATAAACACAACCTGCTACATTCAAAATAGGATTTTGATTAATAGACTTTATGATAAAACCCTCTATGAAATATATTATAATAAAATATCCAACTTAAAGTATTTAACAGTATTTAGATGCAAAGTACATATATTAAACACAAAGGACTACTTAAAAATTTACATTTAAATTAATAGGTTATTCTAAATTAGTAGAGCCTATAGAGTCTATAACAAAAATACTTGAAAGTTAAAACTACTAACATTATATTTGATGAAGAAAATTCAAATCAACCTAATCAAATTAATTCAAATAATGAACAAAAAGAAAATTCAAATCAACCTAATCAAATTAATTCAAATAATGAACAAAATACTAAAAAGCTAGAAGATGATGAACTTAGACCTAAATTAAACATAAATGAACCAAAAGAACCAAATGTTAATCCTAAGATAAGAGCACTTAGATTAAGATCTAACCACCCAGTTGATCAAATTTTGGGTGACCTAAATCTAGGAGTTCAAACTCGATTGTCTTATAGAAACTTGAGGCAAATAACCTTAATATCTAAAATTGAATCTAAAACTTACAAGAAGCCCTATCTAACCTTGATTAGATTCTTGCAATGCAAGAGGAACTAATCCAGTTTGAAAGAAACCAAGTATGAAATCCAGTATCAATGCTAAAAGACAAGTCTATTATTGACACCAAATGAGTGTTTAGAAATAAGCTAGATGACAACGGTGAAATTGTTAGAAACAACACCCAATTAGTAGCTAAAGGATTTAGCCATGTAAAAGGACTAAACTATGATGAAACTTATGCATCTATAGCTAAACTTGAATCATTAGGATGATGCTAGCCTATGCAACATATAAGGGGTTCAAGTTCTATCAAATGTACATAAAATTCACATTTCTTAATGGACTTATTAAGGAAGAAGTCTATGTAAGTCAACCATCAAAATTTGAAGATCTAGGCCACTCAAACCATGCCTTTAGATTAAAGGAAATCTTATATGGACTAAAATAGGTACCTAGGGCTTGGTTTGAAAGATTATCAACCTACTTAGTATCTAAATGATTTAACCAAGGATAAATTGACTCGACCTTCTTTGTTAAAACCCTAGAAAAAGATATTTCTATAGCTCAAATCTATATAGATAATATAATAATTGGCTTAACTAACATAAAATTCTTAAAAAATTTTATTACATCAATGCAAAGTGAATTCAAAATGAATCTAGTAGGAGAATTAAATTTCTTCTTAGGTTTACAAATCAAACAAATAAAAGATGGAAATTATATTTTTCAATATAAATATACTAATGAATTAATAAAAAAAAATAGAATGGAAAATGCTAAAGAAATTAATACACCTATGATAACGAATGTAAAAATTGATAGTGACCTAGATAGAAAATCAGTTGACTTAAAAAACTATAGAAGTGCAATAGGTAGTTTGTTATACTTAACTGTAAGCTGATCTGATATTTTATTTGTAGTTGGTATGTATATCAATCAAATGTAAAAGGATCACATTAACATTTATAAAAGGAATACTTTGGTATATTAAGGGAACACTAAATGTAGGATTGTGGTACCTTATATCTAATAATTTTAACTCTGACTGTGCTAGTTGTAAACTAGACAGAAAAAGTACAAGTGATAGTTACCAATTGTTGGGTTAAAGTCTAGTCAGTTGATATAGTAGAAAGCAATACTATGTTGTATTGTTTATTGAAGCAGAATATATAGCTATGGGGGAATGTGTAGCTTAACTATTATGGATGATGCATACACTTAGAGATTTCCAATACAATTACAAAAATGCTAAAGTCCTAATTGATAACATAAAGTCAATCAACTTAATTAAAAATCTAATATATCATTCAAGGACTAAACACATAGAAATAAAATATCACTTTGTTAGGGCCATGTAGCTAAGGGTGATATTGTATTTGATTATGTTCAGTTCAAGTTAAACCTAAACAGATATTTTTACTAAACCCTTATTTGAAACTGAATTTAGCACATTCAGAAGCAACTAGGTATGTGCTAAGTAGAATAGGTTTATTTAACATCTTATGTTTTTCAAAACTTATACTGAAAAAAATATTATGTCTTTCAAAACTTATATTTTAAAAACTTAGTTTTTCAAAACTTATGATTGTTTTTTGTAAATTCATGGATGTAGCTAAGACATATCATAGAAAACATGAATTTATAGAAGTAGCTAGCATCTCATAAGTATATTAGGGCTACCTTGCTTATGTATAGAGCCACTTAGAATGGTGTGAGATGTATAAGATCAAAGCTTTTATTTCATATGTTTATATCAATGCACCGTCATAAATCTAGGCTAAAAAAATATCATATCAAATTAATCAAATTAAGTGATCCTTCATAGTAAATAACTAGTTGAAAATTTACATTTAAATGAATTAACTTAGTGACAACTGCAATCTTATGACAGTTAGCTAGTAACAAAAGTTAGACATTTTGATAAGGATAAGTTAATAGAGTTGAACAAAATATCCAAAAATAATTCTTATTCTTCTCAATTTACCACTCTTTATATAAGAGGTCTATTTATATACAAACTAAGAATCTTTTTAAGGAAAGAATCCAACTAAGAAAACTATAATTAAGTTAATTGACAACTACCTAATTAAGAGTATATTTTAACTAATATAAACAGATAATACTCCTCCTCAAGTTGGAGCATAAATATTAATCAAGCCTAATTTGTTACAAAGAAAATCAACCCGAACCCCATTTAATGCTTTTGTGAAAATGTCCCCTAGTTGCTCTTCAATCTTCACGTATCCTGTAGTGATCAAGTCTTATTGTGTCACGACCCGATAGATAGCCGTCCGAAAAATTTTGGCAGCACCTCCCCAATATCATTGACAATTTTTTGAATACAAACATATATATAATAAGGCCCACACGGCCTATCCATACTACAAAATATAGATTTATACAACTAACAGAAATAAAAGTGACCCACACGGCCATGTACATATCTTACACAAGAATAGAAAATAGCAATTCTAATTCTACACAACGATTAAGGAATAAACTTGTAAAGTAACGAAAAATCCAAAGTTGCGTAAGCGGAAACATAACAAGTACAACTATGAAATCACGAATAGGAAACATGCTATAGTTTCGAAAACACCGAAACGAAATCAGAAAATCTGATAGTGTCGAAAGTAAACAACTACACACATAGGATCACAAGTACAACAATACATCCACACACTAATATCACAATTCATCGTCGTGAGATGGCATAGCTGGCAGATCCTTGGCATCCTCTGTAAGCTCCTACTTGATATCTGGGAAGACAGAAAAATCCCAAGGTCTAAAAATATGAGTACAAATACTTAGTGGGTAATACAGAAAGAAAGTGCATGACAAAATAAGTAGAAAATGCATAGATACATACCAAAGGTCAACAAGGTATCAATAAAGTCTCTGCAGATAATAAACAACTAACATGGATCTCATGTAATGCACCATATAAATGACATGTCAAACATAGTGCAACAGTCAAGAATCAAACAAGTAGACAATCAAAATGCAGTATTAGTGCGGTCCAATACATATATATCATGCACATGATGCGCATATGCATGATGCAACTGCCACACTCACTGCAGAACTCGTGCAAGCATCTGAGCTTGGGAATGTCCGACATTAGGGGATCAGTACTCCACGCCCTACAACAAAGTAGTCCAGTGATCCAAATCAGGGGATCATTGCTCCGACCCTACAATCAAGTAGTCCGGTGATCCAGTATCTATGATAAGCTACGTATCCTATGACCGATATCTGTCCTCTAATACTCATCACCGACGTACCAACCATGTACTCTCCGAGTACCACCCCTATCCGGTGTCAAGGTCAAATCATCGACTCGGCTTCGTACACTACCATACAACCACCATCACCGCGATGGAAATAGGGTGTGATAACCACCTATATAGATATATCACTAAAGCCATCTACCATCATGATAGACCCACAACATTGGGATTTATAATCGTTATCATGCATCATGATGAGATGCTCAAATCATAGTAATCAGCATCTACCGTACTGATCAACGAACGTAAGTAATAAACCCTAACGATCATGGGTATCATAAAACAAGAGTTATAACCAACAATGATCACAGATGTCATACTGAAGAATAGAAACAATAATCAAGAACGATAATCCAAATCAACAGACATAAGGACAAGCATGGTATAAACATAAGTAATGTAAGAAGTATACAAATAACAGGAAAGAATGGAATCAAGGTATCAAACTACAATGACTGTAAACGAATCATGCACTGAAAATGGATCAGAAATGTATTGACCAAATACAGTAAATTACCCACAAACAGGTATAGGAATATGATCAATAGACTAATCGACAATAATAGGAAATAAATCATGCACTGGAAAGAGGATAGATCTGTATTGACCAAATACAGAGAATTACCCACCGGATAAATCGCAGGTCAAATCCTAGAACCCCCAGAAATATATCCTCGTATAATATGAAAGTCCTATAATCGCTCAAGGTCCTGCAAGAAAATAATACATCCTTAAATGCAAAGTCATATCACCAAGAAACTCTAATCAATTTAGAGTTAGTTTAATTCCATTTAGGTTTAGACCAATCTAACCGTTGGATTGTGATTATCAGGATTTAATCAAACCATCAATTAGTTGTATTAATAGTTTAATACAACTAATTTCATATTTAATCAAATCCAGGATAACCCATATTAGGTTCATAAACCCATTCTAACCTAGTAGGATTATAATTCGAATCCATGCTAGGAACCAAGTAGGTTTCCATTAACACAAGGTAACTAATTAATTGATTAATTATATTTAACCAATTAACTAATTAGTTGTATTAACTCATTAACCCAATTGATTTCAGGTTTAATTAAACCTAAACTAATCAATCTAATCTTAACCAACATAATCACGGTTGGTTAGACTCAAACTAAGGTTAACAATCACTTAGTTGATTTTATTAAACAATCTAATAGGTCTTAATCCCTAAATGATAATCTGATCAGAACCTTACCCAATAATAAACAACCTATAATTTATTGCTAACAAAGCTTAATCAAATTCAAGGAAGAACTCACCTCCAATAGAACTGATTATGCCCTAGACCTCGTTGATCAGCCCTAATTCGATTCTTCCCAGATCCAGAATCAATTCCAGCTCATGTTTCAATCTTCCGTCTCTGTCCAAAATTCAACAATATTGATCAATCCACTAAACTTGTTGCTAACCAAGAAAGCCAAATCAGAGTCCAGAATTTACCTCAAATCTCAAATTCCTAGTACACTAGAGAGCCATCAAAACTCCTCATTGCCTCAGCTCTTTGTCAACAACCACCGTGCTAACTGATGCTGGCGTAGTGCGAGGGAGATGATGGTGAGAAAACCAGATCCAGTAGCTCCGTGTCTTGAGGATCCAACGGAATTGGTCCCTGATCTAATCAAATCACCACAGTGAGCTGTGAGGATGACAATCAACAGGAAATCCAACGAACTTCATCAACAAAACTGTTAGTGAGAGACCTAGAGCCAATCATGAGATGGTTGATGTAAGGACTCTATGTATCATATTGTATTTATTTATAAAGGCATTACTTTTATGGTTATTATACTTACTTGTATTAGTGCCAAATAAACTAAGTATAATAGCGTCCTTGTGTAGTAGGTTCGTATCTATATCAATCGATTGGTTGAATCGATAGTGAGATGATATAGAGAACACTGCACTAAACTATTCCTAGTCAAGTATTAACATTCAGGGACAATGTTAATGCGTAGAGACTAGCATGTAGGTCAACATGATGACTTGATCTCACAAGTCATGGATATGAGATATCAAGTTGACACATGGGTATGCATTGGAGAATGTATACTGAATGACCCGCCATGAGAAAGTATCATGGATCGTTATATGAGTGTCATATACTTTCTCATGTGGCTATTAGTATGACTATTAGTCCTTAGACCTGAAGTCACCATGGTTCCCAACATAAGGAGTTACATACTTTGGCTTCGTCAAACGTCACCCGTAACTGGGTGGACTATAAAGGCGATTACTGGGTATGTAACAAATTATGTAGTGGGATGTGAGTGATGTAGATGGGATCTATCCCTCCTATATGACGGGAGTGATATCTTAGTTCTTGATAGAGTGAGACCACTAAAGTGCATGGCCATGCCCAAATGAGTCAACATGAGATGTTGAGCTCGTTTGATTGAGTGAGTCTACTTGGAGTTCAAGACATAGATTGATTAGAGGATGACACGGTCTATGCCTCGGTTTAATCAATCTTGATATCAAGGATAGAAGGACATGGTCACATATTGTGAGAGTCACAATTAGTAGTCACAAGGTGATGTTGGATCTCAACATTCTTGTAGCTTGGGTAGTAGTGATGTGTTGCTAGATACCGCTCACTACTTATGCACCTAAATGAGTTTAGGGCATTGCCAACGTTACAAGAACCTATAGGGTCACACTCAAAGGGCAATTAGGTGGAAATTAGGTTCATGTGATGAACCAAGAGGATTAGATTCATGTGATGAATCAAGTTGGGTTAGGTGTAATCCAAACTAGACTAGTGGAGTTGATTTGATCAACTTTGGGAGATTAGAAGTCAAGTTTGACTTGACTTGAGAAGGAGAAATTTTGGACTTGAGTCAAGTTTGACTTGACTTTGTGCCATGTCATCATAAATGTTGACTTGACTTTTTGCCATGTCATCATTATGTTGACTTGACTCATGCCACCTCATGGTCAATTATTGACTTGACCATTTGACTTTGAAATGAGGTGGCATAAGTGATGGCCAATGGTGAGCCTCCACATCATCAAGGTGCCACCTCATGGGAGGTTACAAGTGTGGTTTGTAACTCATGGGGTTTAATGGCTTTAAATGGGATTTATTCACCTTGAATGGTGTGCCACAAAATGGAAGAAAAGTGAGTTTTCATGCACTCAACGTTAACACCATCTTGAGCTCTCTCTCTCCTTCGTGAAGGCCACAAGAAGAAAGAAAAGATGTGATTTTGGGATTCCACGTTGAGTGCTCTCTCCCTCTCCTTCTTCTTTGTTTTTCTTCTCCTCTCCCTTCTCCACTTGCTGCCAAAAGCTCTAAGGGTGCTAGCACACTCTAAGCTTTTGATTCCACATATTTGTCCGAGTGGATACCGTAGAGGAGACTACACGAGTAGCTCTTGAGATCCGACTCCATCGTGGACGAGCGGGATACGCGAAGGGCACGCATCGAGGGTAAAGTTCTTATCTCGTAGATCTAGTGTAGATCTAAGGTTTTAAGCATGTACAAGCATTTTTCTTGTTTCGCACGGATCCTTTTTGTCATGGGGCTTCGAGGTTTCCGCACGCAAAAGCGGTTTTGCGGCTCGAAAAACCCAACAAAAGACTGTGCGAAGCAGAGGAAAAGATCACGGAGGAGAAAGGGGAATCGCGGGTGAAGGCTTTTTATCGGGTTCTTATTGGATCCATGGCGTTAACGGGTTTTGGATTAACCATTAAACCTTTAGCCACTTAACCCTTTAATCCATTAATCCTATTAATCAAATAAATCCTTTAAATAACCATATTTAATTAATTAATAGCTAGGTTTATTAATTGGCTAAAGTAGCTTAATTTGGGTTTATTTAACTGGTTTTAAAAATTAATTGTAATTAGGGTAAATTTTACAAATTACTCCCAAATATTTGGTATTTTATATTCTCCCCCACTAATAAAAAATTTGGTCCCCAAATTTATTAACTTCATCCTACAATGCAGAAATACTATAAACATTTAAAATCATACCTCAAGCAAATAGATGGGGATATCGAGCTCGGATAACATCCTCAGCTCCCATGTAGCCTCCTTATCTGAATGATGCTGTCATCCGACTTTTATAAGTCGAATGGTTTTGTTCCACAACCACCATTTTTTCCAATCAAGAATCCGCACCGGAATCTCCTCATAAGTCGCGTCCGGCTGTAGAGGAACAGGTACTTCCTTCAAAACATGCGAAGGATGAGGTACGTATTTTCGCAGCATAAAAACATGAAATACGCTATGAACACTAGCAAGTATCGGCGGTAGTGCTAGGCGGTATGCCACCTCGCCAATCCGCTCTAGTATCTCAAAGGGACCAATGTAGCATGGAGCAAGCTTCCCTTTCAGTCCGAACCTCTTCACCCCTTTCATGGGTGAAACTCGCAAAAACACATGATCGCCCACAGAGAACTCAATGGTCGACGTCTCCAGTATGCATAACTCTTCTATCTATCCTGAGCCTCTGTCATACGTCCTGATAACTCGTACAAGCTCTGCCTTGTGCTGTATACACTGTGGACCCAATAACTGTCGCTCGCCGACCTCCTCCCACAATACCGGAGATCGATAGGGTCTACCATACAATGCCTTAAATGGAGCCATTTGAATGGTAGAATGGTAGCTGTTATTATACGCAAACTCCACTAAATGCAAGTGATCCTCCCAACTGCCACAGAAATCCATAACACACGCTCGTAATAAGTCCTCCATAGTCTGGATAGTGCACTCTGACTGACCGTCTGTCTGGGATGAAATGTTTTATTGAAGTGAAGCTCTATGCCCAATGCTTACTGCAGACTCTGTCAAAATCGGGAAGTAAACCGCGGATCTTTATGAGAAATAATACTAGCAGGTACACCATGTAATCTGATAATCTCTCGGCAATAAATGTCGGCTAGACGATCCAATGAATCTATCGACGTATCGGAAGGAAATGAGTAGATTTGGTTAATCGACGACGATTACCCAAATCACATCATGCCCCTTCTGGGTCTTGGGCAAGGCAGTAACGAAATTCATAGTGATGTTCTCCCACTTCCACTCAGGCAATGGTATCTTCTGAAGTAATCCTGCTGGTGTTTGGTGTTCAATCTTCACCTGCTGATAGACTAAACACCTCTCAACAAAATCTGTGATACCTCTCTTCATGTCGTCCCACCAATAGAGGCACTTAAGGTCTCGATACATACGACTACCACCTGGATGTATTGCAAACCTCGAATGATGTGTCTCATGTAGCATTCATCTTTAAGCGGATGCTGCTCTAGAACACAAAGTCGATCTCGAAATCGAATTATCCCCTTTGCATAACATGTGAACTCTAACTGCTGTCCAGAGTCCACTCTGCTGCGGATAAACTGCAGATGCTGATCGCTAGCCTAGGCCAACTTAATCTTCTCCACTATAGGTAACTGAGCAACCATTGAAACCAGAACATCATGCTGAGTCCGACTATGCTCTATCAGTCCCAATTCGGAAAACTGCTAGATCAAATCAGTAACGGCTACCATCTGACTAGTCAGAATCCCACGTGACTTCCGACTGAGTACATCTGTGACTACATTAGCTTTACTTGGGTGATAGCTAATGGTACAGTTGAAATCCTTCAGATACTCCATCCAGCGTCTCTGTCTGAGGTTCAGTTCTTTCTGGGTGAACAGATACTTCAGATTTTTATGATCAGTGAAAATCTCAAAGGTAACTCCATATAAGTAGTGTCGCCAAATCTTCAAGGCGAAGATAATAGCGGCAAGCTCCAAATCATCTACAGGGTAATTCTTCTTGTGGTCTTTCAACTGACGAGAAGCATAAGCGACCACCCGGTCACGCTACATCAATACTGCACCAAGTCCCTAGAATGATGCATCTGTGTAAAGTGTGAATCCATCATCTCCAGAAGGAATCACAAGAATCGAAGCGCTCACTAACCGCTGCTTAAGCTCTTGGAAGCTAGTCTCGCAGGCCTTTGACCAGACAAACTTTGCTCCTTTTTGGTTAGACGAGTTAGCGGTGTAGCAAGACGCGAGAAACCCTTAACAAATCTCCAATAATATCCTACTAAACCTAGAAAACTACGGACCTCCTGAACTATCTTCGGCTGCTCCCAACCAGTAACAGCCTCAATCTTCTGAGGATCAACAGAAATTCCTCTACTAGATACCACGTGCCCAAGAAATCCCACTGATGATAATCAGAAAGCACATTTGCTGAACTTTGTGTACAACTGCTCCCGACGTAATGTCTTGAGTACAATGCGGAGATGCTGCTCATGCTCTACCTCTGATCGAGAATATATAAGAATATCATCGATAAAGACAATGACGAATCGATCCAGATACTCCAAGAAAATCCGGTTTATCAGATCCATAAATACAGTAGGAGCATTGGTGAGACCGAACGACATCACCAAAAACTCATAGTGTTCGTACCGAGTGCGGAAAGTTGTCTTCTGGACATCCTCATCTCGTACTCTGAGCTGATGATAGCCAGTATCATGCACATGATGAGATGCTCAAATCATAGTAACTAGCATCTACCGTATTGATCAACAAACGTAAGTAATAAACTCTAATGATCATGGGTATCATAAGACAAGAATCATACCAATAATGATCACAAATGTCATATCCAGGACAGAAACAATAATCAGGAATAATAATCCAAGATCAACATACATAAGGACAAGCATGATATGAAATGTAAGAAGTATACAAATAACAGGAAAGAATGGAATCAAGGTATCAAACTACAATGACTGTAAACGAATCATGCACTAAAAATGAATCAGAACTGTATTGACCAAATACAGTAAATTACCCACAAACAGGTGTAGGAATATGATCAATAAACTAATCAACAATAATAGGAAATAAATCATGCACTGGAAAGAGGATAGATCTGTATTGACCAAATACAGAGAATTACCCACCGGATAAATCGCAGGTCAAATCCTAGAACCCCCAGAAATATATCCTTGTATAATATGAAAGTCCTATAATTGCTCAAGGTCCTGCAAGAAAATAATACATCCTTAAATGCAAAGTCATATCACCAAGAAACTCTAATCAATTTAGAGTTAGTTTAATTCCATTTGGGTTAGGCCAATCTAACCGTTGGATTGTGATTATCAGGATTTAATCAAACCATCAATTACTTGTATTAATAGTTTAATACAACTAATTTCGTATTCAATCAAATCCAGGATAACCCATATTAGGTTCATAAACACATTCTAACCTAGTAGGATTATAATTCGAATCCATGCTAGGAACCAAGTAGGTTTCCATTAACACAAGGTAACTAATTAATTGATTAATTATATTTAACCAATTAACTAATTAGTTGTATTAACTCATTAACCCAATTGATTTCAGGTTTAATTTAACCTAAACTAATCAATTCAATCTTAACCAGCTTAATCACGGTTGGTTAGACTCAAACTAAGGTTAACAATCACTTAGTTGATTTTATTAAACAATCTAATAGGTCTTAATCCCTAAATGATAATTTGATCAGAACCTTACCCAATAATAAACAACCTATAATTTATTGCTAACAAAGCTTAATCAAAATTCAAGGAAAGAACACACCTCCAATAGAACTGATTATGCCCTAGACTGTTGGTGCAGTTTGCACTAACGGTCTAACTTAAGTTTTGATGAATGACAAATAGGTTAAAGTTAGGTTTGTTATGGGTTTAACCTTTTTACTAAATGTGCAGGGTTGAAAGATTTAGAACCAGACACCAGGCTGAAGTCCAGGATGGTCGAGCTGGCAGGAAGTCCAGTTGGGTCGCGGGGCCTGACAACTGGCTGAAGACTAAGTTGGTGGCAGATTGTCAGGAAGACCATGGTGGTTGAGCCTTGGCAAAGGACCTGGTGGGTTAGAGAAGTCTAGTAAATCTGCACTAAGATAAGTAAGGTAAGTCACTGGAGGAGCGAATTAGTGAGGACGAGTTCCATTTTGGAACTTCCACTTGGGTGATCTAAGTTGAGGCTGCTAAGATCCTGGTCTGGATTGACAGGATTTAATTAATTTAAATAGTCTATATTTTAGTATATTTATTATTATACTAAATCTATTTTATAGAGTTTATTTGGTATATGACAAAATTAATTTTGCATGTGAATTCTGCAAAATTAATCTTTATTATTATTTATTTTTTTAATCTAAAATTTTATTAAATGATAAAATTATTCCTATAATAATTATTTAAAGAGGATAAAATTTCTTATAAAAATTATATATATATATATATATATTATTTGAATTATTCTTTGATCCTAGATAAGATAAACTACTAGGTGTGGATCAAGTTTTG